>NW_028326323.1:0-25581 GCF_027475165.1 Benincasa hispida
GTGGAAAAGATGATGCAATTGTTGAATTTTTGAGTTTTTGAAGGTTGAAGAAGTTGTTCTTCAACAAGTTGAAAAACCAGAAAACCACTCTTCCAATTCCCTAAGTTCAAACTTGTTTTGAGTCTCACGACTCAATCTAAGGCTTCTAGAGAATAATAGGGAAGTTCTAGTGGTGGTCCACGACAAGAATTGGAGAAGATTGCAGCTGAATTTTGAGTTTGAAGAGGATCTTCAAAGGAATGTTATGAAACCCTCTTGATACCCCATGAACATGCATAATTTTGATGTCAAAATTAATGAATTAGAATGCTTAATGATCTTGTTTTCTTCCACTGTATGTTTCTATATTTCAACCGATGCAACTTAACAAGTTGAGTTTTTGAGAAATTTAGAATGAAAAGGTAGTTTGGTAACAAAAACAACAATATGACAATTGTATTTTCCATGTTTAGACCATCCTCTCTCTCTCCACCATCTTATTTAAGTTCCTCCCCACGACACCATAACACATCCCTTATTTACCCAAAATCTAAAAAAGTTGAAGTATCCTTCACTTATTATTTTGCATTCCAGTTTTTCATTTATGTTCAATGGCATTTCAACATGATACTTTATTCTTCACGTTCTTCTTCCTCCTTGCCATGTCTTCTCCATCCATGCTCATGGCAACTTCTAGAATCATGCTCGATTCAGTACAAGCTCCAGTAACTTTGGAAGCTACAGTTCCTACTTTTAGAGAATCTATCGTTGAGGTACCTGAGTCATCAATATCCCTTCCTCCGAACTCTTTTGAGTTTACTACATTTAATCCTAATGGAATGGGTGAAACAGCACCAACCCCTGCCTCAATGATCCTTACTTGCATGCCTAAGGGGCCGGTCCCGTGGTCTGCTCCAAATCCAAAACACAATGCTATTTTTCCATCAAGCATATGCGCAACCACAACATGAAAAATAACACATTGTTAATTAATACAATAATCGGTAATTGTTTTTTCGATACTTGTATCAATTAATTGATTTGTATTATATGTTTATGCAAATAAAAGTTTTTATGTACAAGTCTTTTTCTTTTGGTATAAAAAACCCACTACTTATATCAATTAATTGTTTTGTATTATATGTTTATGCAAAGAAAAAGATGGTTGAAATAAAGGTAGATTCAGTATAATTAATTAAAAAAAAGGACCAAATAGTACTTAAAAATATATATAAACAACGAACAACGAAAATTAGTATCAATGTATAATTGAAATACCAAATGTTATACTTTAAGTATATTATTTTAAAAGAAATGCTTCATATTTGGTATATTAACAAATTGATATGGAATAAAAAAAAAACAATTATTGATATACTTTTCTTCCTCTCTAAATCTAGTTTATCAATCAACCAATATGTAACTTACATTTACATCGAAATCATTTCAAAATTTCGAAAATAGAACGAATTAATGGATATACTTTATATTTGACATATTAGTTGACATGGCTAATGTAATTTAGATATACCACTATCAATATTATATTAAATTTATTTCAATACATAAAAAGACTAAAGTTAGAACCTAAATCAGACAATCGAAATCTAGACTATCATCAACACACTTTAATTTTTCCTACTCGACGATTAACACGCGATTGCATATCACATATCATATATGTCAATCTATAGCCTAGTAATGAATAGGAAGGTTGATCAAGCCATATATAGATTCAAAGCATGGGAATTTATAATGCATTCAAGAACCATGAGAATTCAACAAGTAAATAAGAAAATATAAGTTTCCCTAACCAAATAAAAATTAATTTCGAAGAATTAAAAGCAGTTTTAGACTGATCTTGAAAATAGTACATGTGATTTCGATTATATAATATGCAATAAATGATGTGAAGGGTTATCATATTATATATTTTAAAGAAAAGCCTTCAACCATTAGGATTAGAGGTTATTATACTAATCTCTCTAAAAATCCATGTTTTTAGAAGTAATATTATTTTAATAACTAATGAAAAAAAATTGATGGGTGGAAAAATTTTGACATCAATTGCTGGGAATGTCCTAAACTCCCAGTTCGTAAATATTATTAACATATTCTATTTATCAATAAAAGTATTATTGATTATTTTTTCAATAAATTGTTATTGATTTTTGCTTCTATTATAAAAATCCAATAAAGAAATCCATGGCTATAATATGAATAATTTAACTTTATATGGCGACATAATAGAGGTTCAAGTTTTAGTATATAGCCAAAATGGTCTATAAGTATATGGATGAGATTGGGTACCTCATCCTAGTGACACTATTGGATATGGCCTATTTTTTATACCGATACAAATGATGTGATCCTAAACTCATTCATGTGAAGACATGTGAGTGGCGGAATCCATATACTTATAGACCATTTTGGCTATTTCAAATTCAATAACCTTAGGTAACTCGATCTTAATCCTGAGTTAACTATGAACTCCTATCTATTCGAGATTATCGTTTGGTCTGCATATGTGAGAGTAGTCTATCAGCACTGCTCAATAAGTCTTCCATTTTGGGGATATGATCGGGTAGATAGTTGGGGACATAATTCTTCAAGATGGAATGCATTCCTACCGACTTAGGGTTAACAGATAGGTTGTTCTCTTAAGCATTGATTCCTGGTATTGAACAATGGGGCCCCGCCCTCTCATGATCGAGGGGGACATGGTTTATAAGTTGGACTATAAATCAAATTGTTCAATAGAGAATCAGTGAGAGTTTAAGGAGCAAGATGTATTTACAGGGGTAAAATGATAATTTTGACCTAGCTAAAAATATGAACAACCTGTGAAGGATTGACTTACAGATTATGATTAAAATTGAAAGAAATATATCTACAATGAGCAGAGTGCAACTATCGACCTAAGTTGTTAATGAATATTGACTAATTTGGTTTAAAAGAGTTCAACCAATTAATCATGAATCGTTGGAGCTCATGTTTGTAGGTCCATAAGGTCCCTCTACTAGCTCGTAAAATTATATCTTGGATTAATTAGTTGAGCAGATTTGAAATATTCAAATTCGAAATTAGGTTTTTGAATTTGAAGTGTTCAAATTCAATATTTGATGCAATTAAAACGTTCAATTTCATGAAAATTGAACAAAATTGGATAGTTTAAAACATTAATGTGTTGATTTAAATATTAAAATTATATGAACAGGATTCATGTCTAATTAGATGATTGATTAATTTAATATTTGATATTAAATTATAATTTAATTAATTAATTATTTAAATAAATAAAACATTATTTCATTTATTAAAATTCAAAATCAGATTTGAATTTACAATATATATAAATACATACATGTATATATATATATTTAGTTTTACTGAAAATTAAATGAAAATTTAAAAAATTGAAAAATTCGAAAAAGGGAAATTCCACTCAAAGTGCTTCATTTGGAGTGGCTTGGAGTGGAATTTTCCAATTTTTTCCTTCATTTGGAGTGGTTTCACCTAAATCATCGAACTACTTCTATTACTACTAAAACGTAGCAACAGTGGTAAGTTTGAGTCGATCCGCAGAGAAGCGCGATTTGTTTCATTGAGTTAATTTTCAAACTAGAGCGATAAATGGAGGTTTTGGTGTGAGAGATATACTATGTGCGAAATTAAAATAAGAGGGTAAATGTAATTTAGGATAGGAGTTTATGTAATTTCTAGAGAAAGAGAGAGTTCCTATGTAATTTCTTTCATTATGCACCAATTATTTACACTAAATCTGTCAATCCCTCAAACTATTAGAAAATCTAATAGCCCAATTAGCCAAATTCGATATTAAACAAAATCAGCCATAATTGAACGTACAATTTTTCTTTCTTAGTAACATCCAAGTTAAAATTGAAAAGCATTAAGAAAGGGTTCAATTGTTGAGACATACAACAAGCCAGAAAGTCATAGTAACTTGTAGAAATACAAGTTATTTATGCCACCTTATCTAGATATTGCGGCCAAAAGTTAGTGAATATGCGCCGATTGTATGAAAATTAGCTTAGAATTATAATAATTATAAATGATCGCAATTACACCCACTAACACCATAAAGATGGAAGACAAGCCGAATTTTACTCTGTTTTGCAGGAAATTAACTCACCACTTGCGCTCAAGGCTCACGAGAAGCTGATTAACGTATCTCTGTCACATTGCGCCCGTCAATCAACAATGAAGAGGCGATTACCACAATGACGGCGCAATGCGACAGTCGATCCAGAGCTGACTTTCAACCGCATGCGGTAATAAAAATAACACCGTATGCGAACTCATGATCGAAAGATGCAGCTGAGCAACGCAAAAGTGGAGGATTGAGACACGTGTACAACTAACGGTTGTGCAGAATTGACGATCTGATTGCATAACAAAAGGAATAATATCCCTCCATCTTCGGAATTACCATAACAATCAGTGAGGACTACAAGGCCGGAGTCAAAGACCTGCACCTATAAATACCCCATAGATTTCAAAGAAAACTTATGCTACTTGATACGGGGCGAATTGCTGCTAAAGTGTTAAGAGAAAAGGCTGAGCTAAATGCTTAATTGAAGAAATTTGGGAAGAAGACGAGACAAAGCCGAGAGGTGAGTCTTAGATCTATTCTTCCAAATACCCAATTTGAAGCTCTGTGTAAAGACCCCTACTACCGGTTGAGCAAGCCTGAGAGGGAAGCTCTTCCTATCATCAAATCCATCCAATCTAGCAAGCAGATCTCCATTGAATCGATGCCAAGATGTTGGCGCTTTTTTGTATCTATTCTATTTCTTTCATCGTTGTATTTCACTTTCTCTTTATCTCTTCATTCACACACCATGTATCAAACGCTTAATAGACATATTAAATGTTTCGATAGCTTTCATATACCATTCTCTGTCTATTTTTGTTCCTCCATTAATCACGTTCTCCATGATGTCTTTTTAATCCCTTGATAGTTAATATGAATCAAACAAGTACTTAATCTGTGTTAAAGGTATAAAATGCGTTTAGCTAAGGCATGCTAGATGGCACATATCTTCATCTGTGAGAGTTTGTGAAGATGCCATTCTGCATCAAGAGAAGGTTAGAAGAATGTGTTAACTAAAGCGAGTAGTACTTCCAGACATGGAAGCAACCTTGCATTCATTTCGTTCGTCTCTGATTCACCACAGACATGTGAGAGCGCAGCCGATCACTAAAAGGTGTATGCCAAGAGAAAAGCAGAACCGTACTTATAACTTTAATGCAGTTAAGAAACTTGCGCTGTTTATATTAGTTATCTTTCTCTTTCTGTTTGGTACATAAGACTTGCCGCCGCATTCCATATTCTTTGCATAACCTTCACAGCCAGCCTGGACCCCAGCATCTTGTATCATGAAGCCTGTATCTTGTATCATCTAGCTTAAGTTTACCGTACTTATTTTATTATCGCATTTTTACTGCTTTTCTTTACTTTACCGCAATTTTATATACTTGTACAAAACACTCTTTAAATATTGAAATACCTGGTCGTATATATCACGAACATACCACAATAACCTCAAACAGTCCCTGTGTTCGACCTTGGATCACACCGGGATACTTGCGGTGGAATTACACGTGGTTCCAACGTAAGGAAACTTGTGACAACGCAAGGCATACTACAAGAATATTCATAATTAATGCATATCTAGAAGTAGTATCGCATCATTTCGAGCATAGCATAGCATATATTTTTAGCATCAACCCTAGCAACAAGTTTATGGCGTCGTTGCTGGGGAAACTGGTTAACGGTTTATTGTTTGAGTGTGTTTTTGGTATTTTGCAAGAAAAATCTCATTGTACTGACTGTTCAACACGGAGAGCAGTCTGATGGTTTATGAATCCTGGTGTCGAACCAGAATTCGAAGCTGACCCTAAGATTGAGCGTACTTTTTGCATAAGGGCACGTCAAAACCGAATTAGGTGAAAGAAGGTAGCAAGCATGGCGGACAACAATGATAATGCGGTACCGGTTGTGAATCAAGGGGTTGTTCGACCAGCATAGAACTCTGTCTTCCTGGCTTCTGATCGCAACATCTCGATGAGGAATTATGCGGCACCCAATTTGTATGAATTTTTGCCTAGAATCTCGAGGCCTACTGTGGAGGAAAACGCACGGTTTGAGATTAAGTCGATCATGTTGCAAATGATTCAAAATGCTGGGCAGTTCAGGGGTCTGCAAGGTGAAGACCCACACACCCATTTGACCAGCTTTATCGAAATGTGCGGCAACTTTTCCTTACCTGGCGTAACCCCAGAGAGTATAAGACTGTATTTGTTCCCTTACACCTTGAGGGACGAGGCTAAGAGGTGGGCTCATTCACTGGGGCCAAATAAGATCACTTTATGGGACCAACTGGTGGAGCGGTTCATGAAGAAGTTCTTCCCACCTACCGTCAATGCAAGGCGACGAAAGAATGTGCTGAACTTCGAGCAGATGGAGAATGAGACCCTGAGCACCACTTGGGTGCGATTTAGGAGACTGGTGAAAAACTGCCTGCATATCAGGATCCCCTATTGCGTCTTGATGGAAACTTTTTATAACGGCCTGAACCAAGCAACGCAAGCCGTTGCTAATGCCTCTGCGGCAGGAGGTTTTATGGATAAAACATGCACAGAGGCTAAAGTCATCCTCGACCGCATCTCGCAGAATATGGATGACTGGATCGACGATGGATATGGAGGCCGAGGCGCCGAGGGAAGGAAAAATGAAATAGCCATTGTCCCTGCGGAGACAATGACCATGTTGGCCACTCAGATGGCAGCGGTGACCTCGATCCTCCAGTCAATGGCAATTAACCAAGGAGCCATTGCTCAACAATCAGCGCAACCTGCTGCACCAGCTCAAGTGGCTGTAATTAGTTGCATTAATTGTGGAGGGGCTCACGGAGCTGATATGTGCCCATTGACTCTTCAGCAAGTATGCGCCATCAAGAACAACCCCTTTAGCAACACCTATTATCTAGGTTGGAGGAGCCATCCTAACTTCAGTTTGGAAGGACCAAGGGGGGCCAGTTAACCATCAAGGAGGCAGTAGAGGGAATCCTTCTTTTCACCATAATCAAGGGCAACCAAGGCAACCGCACAACCAGTAGTCATCATCATCAAACACCTCAGGAAGCTCATTGGAGACACTGCTGAAGCAATACATGGATAAAAACAATGCAGTGATGCAAGCGCAGGCGTTTTCAATAAGGAGTCTGAAGATCTAAGTGGGCCAGCTGGCCTCTAAGCTAAGAAGTTGAGCACCGGGAACGTTGCCCAGCAATTCAGAAGCCCTGGGATCTACAGGAAAGGAGCAATGTCCTTAGGACATTGGGCAGGAAAGTCTGATCGCCTGCGGAGATGTGGATTGCGATCACTCATGACAACGCAAATATCGGTCCATATCACAATACTATGTTTAATGCTTTCTTAAATTTCTGTCTATTTGAATTCTAAATTTTGTCTTTGATTCTACATTTAATTCATTCTTGACTTCATGAATTTATATCCTCGTTTATTTCTTTGCATTTAATGCTGTCTCGTCTTTAATTCTTTGAGTTTTTATGTAATTAATGCATTGAGCTTTAAATGGTGAATGATTAAGTAATAAAGAGAAACTTTATTGTCGCAAGTCATAACAACTTGTGTTGATGGAAATAATAATAATAATAATAATGAAACAATTAACAACAAGTATGCAAGGCAATAATGAACGCATCTCAAACTAATAAGAGATACTTTGCGTTCACCTAACTCAACTGTATTGAGTTGAGGGGTGTGTTGTGCTCGTATATGTTCTTTGCCCGTCCTTAGCTAAATGCACTATGTTGAGGTATCCTTCAGAAATGCATTTGGTTAAGGGGTGTGTTGCAGGGATATATGTGTTGTTGCCCGTCCTCAGCGAAAATGCATTTGCGTTGGTGAGCACAATGCGTTAATCTTTATCTTGTGTCCATTTGAATAAAATATTAAAGAAAATAGGGAAGGTGGAACGACGTGCCTTTTGAGCTGCTCGAGGCTTGTCACTGCAAAAATCGCGTTGGGCCCACTACGGCCCAACCTATAAATAGAGTCCCTTCCTTCGTTGTGAAACTTTACCTCATTTTGCAAATCAGAAACCCTAGCGCCTTGCATCCAGACCTTCCTTCTTCCCCAGCATTCTAGCGTGTTACCAATCCTCCCAAGTTCGTATCCATGGTTGATCAAACTCCTAACCAATCTGCTTCACCATCCAGCCCTGGCCAAGTAGCCATACGAGAGGCAACATTTTTGGCTGCCAGTTGCAGACTCACCGTCCAAGCCCACACTATCCCCAGACTTGCTGGGAGAGCCCGGAGAAACCCTCTGGCCATTTGGCCTTCTTTGTTCACAAGAGGAGGAAGCACTGAGAGCATTCCTGTTCTAACACCTGCCGTCTCAACTGAGAGTGAATGGAAGAGACGTGATGATACGGAGGTGTTTGGCAATATTCTGAGTACCTTGGAGCTAGGAGGTGGACTGCCCAAGGCTGGGGTTCTAAATCAACCACTGCCTATAGAGGAGGAGACGGTGGTGGTAGCAGATGGAGTAGTGCTGGCGGAGGTAGTGGTGACTGAAGAAGAAATGGGAAAAGGTGTTCTGGCCCTTGAGATTCCTGAGGAGATTGCCAACGCAGAAGCCTATGACGGACCTCCAAGAAGAGAAGAAGAAGAGATTGCGATGGAGGAGGCCAAGGAAGCTGAAGTTGCGTTGGAGGCCCCTGGAGTTATGTTGGAGGAGATTGTAGGGGAGGCGCAACCAGAAGTGGCTAAAGAGAAAAAGAAGAAGAATGTCACACCCTGCCCCAGACCACCCTCTTAGCCTAGAGAAGGGCGTCACTACAGCAGTTATCAACCCTTTGCCTGACACTTACTGCATAATAATTCTTGCGGAATAACTTGGATACCAAAATATAACTTATATACAACGGAATGTCTTTAGGCCAAAATTTATTAATTCAGAACATAACATATTTAGACTCATTACAACACTAGATTCACAAGTCTCAAAACCGAAAAACCCTAGTCCCTATATGAACAACAGTAACATGTGTACAATATTAACAGTAACCACCTAAACAGACGGGTTACAAATCTTTTTATCCTTTAGTGGCAGAGCAAATGCAGAGCTATCTTCAGAGGATTTGACCACTACCTGTGGGGGGAGAGAAAGAAAACATTTGAAAATGGGGTGAGCTTGCGCCCAGTGAGTGACTTAAGAAAGATAAATGATTCTCATGCAAAATCTCAATAAAGAGTTTAACTAAAATATAAGCTTCTATAGTACTTGTACTGCAGTATAAACATTTTCCAAGCATAGAACATATAAAGTTGTTTTAATCATAAAAGAGTAAAACTATTTCTCAGTTGAGAATAACCCTACTATGGGTAAAAACAATCCCAACACCAACTACTAGTCAAGAGAGAACCCTTTTGCTCAATCTCTGACTCTACCTACGTGCACGTGGCCATATTAAATACCGTCATACCTTGGATACTTCTGTTCAGATACCTTCTCAAACATCCTTCAGTATCTGGTTGGTTTGGTACCTTCTCAAACATCCTTTAGTACCAATAGATACCTTCTCAAATGTTCTTCAGTATTTAGTTGGGCGGATACCTTCTCAAATGTCCTTCGGTATCGCGTTTTAAGTAAAACTAGTCATAAATGACTTTGTCTTTAAAACATGTAAAGTATAACACATATAAAAACATGGCTTTAAAGTTATTAACGCATGCTGCACATATAAATAGCTTTTTAACAAACTTCTCACTCATGTATGCGTTTAAAACATAATTCATAGCTTGCTTGGAAATCACTTTGTAAAACTAGTTGGCATGAGAATATTCTTCTTTAAAACATACTTTCTATAACAGGTTGTAATAAAAAAAATTTAAGCAAATGTTTTAGTCAAAATGTTTTAGCCACTCACCTTGATTGCTTAGGAGCTTTTCACTCTAGTAGCTCCCTTTTCACCCCTATAATCCTGATTCAACTTATAGCTTATATTACTCATAGTTCTGTACGTTATTTTGAGATACTTTCTTCAAAAAAATGTTTTAAGGAAGCTTACCCTAAAATTTGAGCTCAGAACACCTCGTGGTTTGGCCGGAATCAGACAATCTTCAAGACTGGCCCAAACTGATCTGATAGCCTGACCTTTCTGTGTTCTTTTCAGTTTCCAGCCAGATCCCTTCGAGATTTTCTTCCAGAAGCCCTACTCTAAAAACTAGACTTTCAGAGCTTTCAAGTGGCTTTGAAATCACTCCAATGCACGAGTAAATTGAGAGAACTCCTCGTCCCAAGTTGATGTGTCCTCTTCAGACCTTACTATCCAATGCGTCCTCTATGACTAACGCATGGATTTGCCTCCAACGCAAGGTTTGCACCACTCTCCCACTCTTTTTATGGTATTTTTGAATTGTGAACTAAAAATGAAGTCTCTTGGCTCTATTTATAGGCGTCGAAACCTTCTCCGTAGTTGACACCACTTACTTGGCTGCATGGCCAAGTGTCTCCTTCTCGTCCCATCAACACAATGCTGTGGTCATCGTAAGCTAAGTGTCTTTTTCCCACGTTGCCAACGCATGGGCCTTCAATCTGATGCCACCACCTCAAATTCTTAAGGCTTAAGGCTTTCCTCCCAACAAGACACATCGTTTTGATGATGTTATCCTGATGATTTCATGCTTGTATGCGTCCAACTCTTGGTTGCTCAACGCCTAGTCCATAAGCAACGCATAGCCTCTACTCAACGCATAGCAAGCCAATTCACTATCATGAAAATTCAACTTAGCGATCGCAAGGAGCTAACCATCACCAACACATAGGGTGACCGTCCATTCTTGACGCATGGCTTGCTTGGCATGGGCGCATGGTGCTGGCCACCAACGTATAGGCTGGCCGCTCGACGCATGGGCGTGCTTAGCCACACGGGCTGTGCGCGGTGCCTTGATGCTTGGTTGGGTGCTTAAGTGCTTGGGCATGCTGCTTCAACGCATGGGCGCGCTTGGCTGCATGGCAGGGCACCTCGACGCACGGCATGGCTGCTCGGCAGGGTGCTCATCGCATGGGCGTGGCCGCTCGGCAGTGCGCTCAACGCATGGGCTTATCCACTCGACACATGCATCCGGTCGGGGCTGCTCGACGCATGGCCAGGGTGCTGGCCGAGGCTGCTCGACGCATGGCCTGGGCGCTGGCCGAGGCTACTCGACGCATGGCTTTCTTTCCATGCATGCCTCGCCCACCCATGTGCCTTCTAACGCATCATCTCGTTTTTCCTTCTATAGCCGCATGCCTTCACCAACAACTCTTCCAACGCATCAACACCAATTTAACACACAAAATTCTATATTTGGCCAAATTTCCAAAATTTTCCGCAAAAGTTAACCTTCCAAATTTCCTCTTTTCTTCTAATTTCCACTATTTTCTCTACCATTTCACCCTAGTTTCCACATCAACCTACTTATCACACTAATCTCAACAGGGAACATACTCAAATAGGGAAATTGGGATTCGGGGTTCACAAAGAAGAATAAAGGACAGAAGGCTGGAGAGGCTGAATGTCACACCCCGTTCCAGATTTCTCTTCTAACATAGAACGAAGCATGAAGACATTAATCATCACTTCTCTCCATGACATCTTACGTCCCAACTCTTAACGTATCCTGTACTTAAGATCAAACCTAGACTTCTAAACCCATTTTCAAAAATAATCTATGTTCGTTGACAGAGTTTAAGAATTTGATTCAGTTTAAATCACAATACTGTTTAAAGAGATTTACAGACCAACAATAAGGATTATTTTGAACAAAACCTCCCATGACATGTAACTCACAAGTTCTAGCTATTTTAGAATATTCTCAAATACATGCACAAACAATACAACAGATGTTTAATAACACTAATGGCGTTTGACGGCTCAGCAGGCACCAGGAACTTGTCGCTACCTGGGGGTGGGGAAAAACATAAAACATGGAAAGCATGAGCTAAAGCCCAGTGAGTGGTAGTTTAATATAAACACAAGCTATCACTTTCTAAATCATCAATAGAGTTCATCAAATCATTTAGTAAACCATTGAACAAAGTATAAAAGATTCAACAGCATCTCAAACACGTGCTAGTAAAAAAAGTGGCATGATCAACTCTCATAAACACATTATAAAGCATTCAGTCATTATCAGAAAATCACACAAACTTTGTACCCAAATACTCGTTTACAACGTCGGGTTACTCTAGACAAAGAATGCCCCCCCTGGGTGTAAACCAAATCACAAGGTCATACGTGCACGCAGAGCTGCCTCAAGACTAAGCATTAATACACACCACAGGCCCAGGTTACTCTGGACTCCCCGGTATACTCTGGCCACATCTAACCCCAGTGGTAGCCCCCTGATAGCCTGGGTGGTGCTACAGGCGCAGGTTCCTCTGGACTTCCCGGTATACTCTGGGTAGCCACCTGATCGCCTAAGCGATGCTACTGAAACACATTCAAGTAGCACGGGAAAATAACCATCTCTCAGGTACAAGAATTAGTAGTTTGAAACCACTTTTACAAACATTTAGAATTTTAAAATTCAACATCAAGAGATTTTCATATAAAACAATACAAGTCACAATTGTGTAAACTCTGGTTCCAAACTACATTTTAATAAATCAAGATCGTATAAAACCATTGAGAGTTTAGAAATCATGATTTAAATATTTTTGAAATATCAGTCAAGTAAAACAGATCATGCCATCACATTTCATAAATCATAACATACTATAATATATAATTAGTTTCTATATCAAAACATTCGAAAGTAAACCACTCACTGTTAATCGGCTCCTCCACATAATTTCGGTTTCTCCATCTCCCGTTCATCCTGAAATTACATTTATAATCCTCTAGTTATCCTCCACATGACCATAATCTAATTATTTGAAAATTAATCTTCAAGTATAACCAATTTCACTTAAACTTTTGCCAAATCCCTAATTTGATCCAAGGTATAGTTTAATTTGTAATTTGTTCACTCAATTACTCTAAAATTAACTCAGGACCTTAAAATTAATCTTCAATAAAAACTAATTCTATTCCAATTTTCCTTAATTTTTCTCATTAACCTAATTACTTTAAATTAACCCTTTAATTAACTTCAAAGTTGACTTAGGATCCCAGTTTATTCTAATTTTATATTTAAGGTATCATAAAAATACCAATTGGATCCCTAATTATGCTTGAGAACACCTTAATTAACCTTAAAATTGATTTTCCAGCTTTTAATGACGGACAATAGATGACAGACAGAAGTCAACAAGAAAGTCAACTCTTTCTTAAACCTCCAGCCCAGAAATTTCCAGTTTGACCTCTGTTTTTCCAGTGAGCGTTTCAAACTTAAATTCATCATTTTCCGGCCATTTAAAGCTTAATTAGCCTATACAAACCTTTTACCCATCCTCTTAATTAACTTGCCTCAAAGTTTGGACGTCTGAATTGGCCTATAACTTTCGGAATCGACCAATCTTTCTATGGTACCACTGTTTTTCAGGCGAGGAAAAGCAGAATTTTCCGAACTTAAAATCAAAAATTCCAGCCAATAACTATCAAAAAAAGACCATAGAACTCTATAATGACCTTATAAGTAACTTACCTTTAAATTTGGAATTTCGAATTAGTCTCTAACTCCACGAATTTGCTAAAAACCCGAGCATCCTCTGTTTTCGCAATAACTCTACCGCCACTGTTTTTCTTCGTTTTCCTTACTTCTCTAGCCAAATTTCTTCAAATCAAGCGTCATACGAGCTTCCGCTTTACTTCCTCTTTAATTTTATTTCATTTTGCTCAATTTTTCTTCACAAGAACGGCCCTAATTCAAAAACAACTTTTTCCTCTTTTTCGGTCGACCAAACACAAAACAATTCGAAATTCCCTTTTTCTCTTCGTTTTCCAGCTTCAATTTCCAGTTTAACACGTGCCCAGATGATTAATACTTAACCTCAAAGCCATCCAATAAGAAATTTCAATAGAAAGCATCTTAATTCTTCCAAAATATCTTAAATTCTCTTTTTTCCTCTTCCTCTCGGTTTTCCTATTAATTCACCAATTTCCAGTCAAAATTAGCTGTAACGTCATTTAAGAAAAATGTTAATAAGCCTCTTAACTTACTAACCTCAAAATTTCAGCTTCAAATTCAATTTTTACAGCTCGAAAACTTCAAAACACTGAACCCTACTCAAACTGTCCGAAATTCAGTCTTTAACTCGACTTTTCCCTTAAATTTCCTTTGATTTGCAGTTACCTTTTTCCAATAAGTCTTAAACAAGTCAAATTTACTTTTAAACTCATAAATTACCAAAATTTCACCACATTTCAAGATGTTGACCTTTTTTTTTAACTTTGAGTTCGACAAATTTGACCTTTGACTTTTACAACTTATTTTGACCTATCCCGAGCATGCCAAATTTATCATCAAATGTCCTTTACATGCTCAACTAGTTCATTACCCTCAAATTATTCCCCGAGATCTTACTTCCTCTTCCTGAATGAAACAAACGTCAATCCAAATATTTTTATTTTTAATTATAAATCTTAACAAGAGATCCACATCAAACTTTATCTCAAGTCCTCAAATTCAATCTCAACTATGTGCTTCCTAATATCCCAAGAAAGAGTAGAAGAAGAGAGAGCTTACACTGAATTTTCACATCATCGCAAGGCGAGAAAGAACAAACAGAATAAGGATGATGAAGAAGATGAGGAGGCCAAGAAGGAAAGAAAGAAGAAGGAGAAAGAAGAAAAGAAAATGCGCTCGCGTGAAGAGAGGCACCTGAGAAAATAAGAGGAAGTGAGGCAGAGGGCTGTGAGCCTGAAGATAGATGGAGAATCAACCTCCATAAGGGAGGATATAGGGGAAACGACACAGTTAATGGAACCGGTGCAACCCGAAACAACGCAAATGGTTGTGAACGATGAAGGAGAAGAAGTAGAGGGAACCCCCCTAACGCGGCATCGCAGGGAGAATGCGCCGCAAGGGTCCACTACTCACCCTCAAAGAATAATTTTGGCATTGGAAGAAGAAGAGGAGGAGAAGCAAGAAAGGATGGAGAGGGGCAAGCTCATTATCGCAGAGGGGAATAGAAGAAGAAGATTGGAGTATGAAGAAATGCAATGCAACAATGAGCTTACCAGACTTGAAGGGATACGGAAGCGCGAGGAGGAACAGCGTTTGTTGCTGGCCTTTGAGTAACTTAAAGAAGAATTTGCGAGAGAAGAAAGAGAAGAAGAAGAAGAAGAGAGGAAGAAGAAAGAAGAAGAGGACAGATTATTGGAGAAAGAGAAAAGGAAAAAGAGCAAAGCTAATAAGCGGCGTTTATACAAGAAGAAGGGAAAAGAACTCGCAGAGCACAAGAAAGAAGAACAACGTAAGGAGCGAGAAAAGAAAGAAAGACAAGCAGCCTGCCTTGCATTGACAAAAGGCAAGGCGATCGCAGAAAGCAGCGAGCCCGCACCGGCCAGGAAGCATTCATCAAAGAAAAAGGAAAATGATGATATGTTGATCGAGATGGGCTTCTTTCCTGTGCCGAATCCACTACTTGATCTTATCACGAGCATAATTGTGGAACATGGGTGGGACACGTTCTCCCAGTGCCCATCCATCATCGTGCCTCAGGTAGTGTGAAGCTTCTACCGCGGGCGTCTTCATGGAAATAGGGATGCAGTGACCTTTAAAGGAGAAACAGTATCCTTCAGCGCAAGGGACATCAACAAAATTTATTAGATGAAGGACAACCCTGATGCACCAGGGAACAAGATTATTGATGATCCTATAAAACAACAAATGGAAGATGCACTGAGAGTATTAACGTAACCAGGCATGAAGTCGGTCTCGCTTAAAGGCATCGCACTCTAGAGTCCAGGTCCTTGCTATCGAAGGGAAGGCTCTGGGTTTACTTGGTCAAGAAGCGGCTGATCCCAACAACGCACGACAGAACTGTATCACGGGATCGGGTCATGGCCGCATACTGCATTGCTTGCGACATTCCATCGACATAGGGTAGTTGATCGCAAGGAAGATCAGAGCATTGGTGGGGCATATTCGGGGACAGTACTTCTTCCCGTGGATCGTTTCAAGTCTATGCCTGTCTATGGGTGTAGGCGTTGATGAGGAGCCCATGCTAGAAGTCCATGGCTTCATTAACATCAAAATCTTGAGGATGCTCCTCAAAGACTCCCCGCATTGCCCCGACTTGCCAGCAAAGAGGCTTGCGATCGATTTGAATGCGCCACAAGAACTAATGCCCAAGAGACAACGAAGAGAAGACAAGGGAAATGAGAAGGTCCAGGAGTCACCAACACAAGATCCAGTACCTATGGACCCTCTTCCCTTAGTTATTCGGCCTCCAAGCCCTCCGAGCCCACCAGCACAACCCTTTTCCCCTCTACATTAACATTTTACCAACCTCCTTCTTGTCCTCAAATCTCTAATTGTTCACCCAGCAGCCCCTACTTCACCATTAGCTTCATCACCGCAACCCACCATTCCACCACCGTATGTTGATGACCCACACGATTTGGGTGAAGGCACCTCTGCCCAACCCCAAAATGATGCTGGCGAGACATCGCAAGCACCACCATCCTTCACCTCCATGGCTGTTGAGTTAGCAGAAATGAGAACCCTCTTCTCTCCATAACAATAACTTTTCTCTCAACAGCAACACTTCTTCAACCAGCGATTTGAGGTAGTAATGGAGTGCATTGATGAAATTCAATGTAGTGCTGCAACATTAAGGGAGGTGCTCATCAATATGCAACGCAACATGCTTAGAATCTTTCTGCACCAAAGACGGATTGAGGAGCATAACCAAGAATATTTCAATTTCCTCACCGCATATCTGCATGGTCCGATGGTGCCTCCGCATCTTAGGCAGCACTTATTGTTTGATGACGCTTCTGTTGCACCACCTCAACATCCTTCGACAGATCCCTCTACTCCTCAACGTTATATTTACATTCTCTTCCAATATTTTTTTTATGCGGCCATTCTATATTGTGTATTTAATTCATTTATTCTTTATACGTTAATCAAACTCTTTGACTTGTATAGGCAACAAAAATTTTTGTATTGCGTTCATTTATAATTATTTGTATACTTTGTTAATATTCAATACAATTGAGTACATATTCACTCCACTTTTTGCCTGTGTCTTTTTCTTTATCATTTTTTGTCAATAGTTGCGATATTCTCAATAGTACTTTTGTGTTATTCATTTCGTTGCTATGATGTATCATATGTTTATACTTAAAAACATTTCCCATACTTAGTAAATTCTGACTAACACTTAGTTAATTCTTAGTTTAGCAGTACTTTACCTTTTATCTTTCAAAGTTCTGCTCAAACCTTCTTTTTGAAATTTTCTTCTAAGTGTTTGTCTAGTCTATCCAAACAACGCAATGAGGACCTTCCTCATCTTTAAATTTGGGGGTGGGGAAGGTCTGAGCATATGAGATCAAGAATATGCAGTAGTTAAGAAAATGCATCCATTTTCTATAAAAAAAAAATCAAATAAATAAATAAAAAGAAAGCAAGAGACAACTCCTCTGAATACCATGAGTTAAAGTTAAAATTGGCACACAACCGTAGTTGGATGTTCGCATGACACCCGTGGGAAAAAGCCAAAATGAAGAGTGTAACCATGATCAACGGTCTCTAAATAAATGACGCAAAGTTTTGCTCACCGCATATAGATACATCAAGTGGTTTTAATAAAGAAGAGATAAACATTCTATTTTGAAAACTAGAAAAGCATCTTTGAGCAGAATTTTGTTACATAGAATAAAGTAGGGCTTTGTTAAGAATTAGCAAGGATAGAAGGAAATTACGATGTCAATAATGTGCCTAAGTATAACATTCAGAGCAACCAATTGATGTATAAATATAGGATAGAAATTAAGCATGATTTCCTTAGTAGAAGATATGCTTGAGGAGAAGCATATATCTAAATTTGGGGGTGTGATAATTTGTAGAAATACAAGTTATTTATGCCACCTTATCTAGATATTGTAGCCAAAAGATAGTGAATATGCGTCGTTTGTATGAAAATTAGCTTAGAATTACAATAATTATAAATTATCGCAATTACACCCACTAACATCTTTAAGATGGAAGACAAGGAGAATTTTACTCTATTTTGCAGGAAACCGAGTCATCGCTTGCGCTCAAGGCTCAAGAGAAACTGATCAACGCATCTCTGTTACATTGCGCCCGTCAATCAACAATGAAGAGACGATTAACAAAATGATGGTACAATGCGACAGTCGATCCAGAGCTGACTTTTAACCACATGTGGTAATAAAAAACAAACACCGTATGCGAACTCACGATCGAAAGATACAGCTGAGCAACACAAAAGCAGAGGATTGAGACACATGTACACCTAACGGTTGTGCAGAATTGATGGTCTGATTTCATAACAGAAGGAATAATATCCCTCCATCTTCGAAATTTCCATAACAAGTGGGGACCACAAGGCGGGAGTCAAAGATCCTCACCTATAAATACCCCATAGATTTCAAAGAAAAGTTATGTTACTGGATACGGGGCTAATTGCTGCTAAAGTGTTGAGAGAAAAGGCTGAGTTGAGTGCTTAACTTAAGAAATCCGGGAAGAAGACGAGACAAGGCCGAGAGGTGAGTCTCAGTTCTATTCTGCCAAATACTCGTCGAGAAGCTATGTATTGAGAACCCTACTACCGATTGAGCAAGCCTGAGAGGGAAGCTCATCCATCCATCTGATCCATCCAATTCGACAAGCAGATCTCCACCCAAATCGGTGCCAAGACGTTGGCACTTGTTTGTATCTGTTCTATCTCTTTTCATCATTGTATTTCACTTTCTTTATCTCTTCATTCACACACCATGTATCAAACGCTTAATAGATATATTAAATGTTTTGATTGCTTTCATATTCCATTTTCTGTCTACTTCCGTTCCTCCGTTAATCACTTTCTCCATGATGTCTTCTTAATCCCCTAGTAGTTAATATGAATTAAACAAGTACTTAACTTGTGTTAAAGAGATAAACTGCATTTAGCTAAGGCATGCTAGACGACATCTTCACCTGTGAAAGCAAAAGTGAAGATGTCATTTTGATCTATCAATAGAAGGTTAGAAGAATGCGTTAACTAAAGCGAGTAGTACTTCCAGACATGGAAGCAACCTTGCATTCATTACATTCATCTTTGTTTCCCCATAGACATGTGGGAGCGCGGCCGATCACTGAAATGTGTACGCCAAGAGAAAAGTGGAATCGTAGTTATGGCTTCAACGCAATTAAGAAACTTGCACTGTTTATATTAGTTATCTTTCTCTTTTTGTTTTGTACATAAGACTTGCCGCTGCATTCCATGTTCTTTGCATAACCTTCACAGCCAGCTTGGACCCCAACATCTTGTATCATGAAGCGTGTATCTTGTATCATCTAGCTTAGGTTTACTATACTTATTTTAATCATCGCATTTTTACTTCTTTCCTTTACTTTACCGCAATTTTATATATTTGTACAAAACACTCTTTAAAGATTGAAAAACCTGGTCGCATATATCACGAACATACCACAATAACCTCAAATAGTCCCTGTGTTCGACCCGGATCACACCGAAAAACTTGCGGTGGAATTACACTTGGTTCCAACATAAGTAAACTTGTTACAACGCATGGCATACTACAAGAACACTCATAATTAATGCATATCTAGAAGTAGTATTGCATCATTTCGCGCACAACATAACATATCCTTTAGCATTAACTGTAGCGTTCAATAATCTTGTAGCATGGTTTATTTGGAAAGATTATACTAGAGCATACATGAGTTTGGCTAGAAAAAGTCTAGACCCTAAACATGCAATCCTAATACGTGCAACTAAATCAATCAATGATGCATAAGCTAGAATGATTTTGCAAACAAGAATTTCAACAAATTAATTTGTCAGAAGAATTTATCAAAACTCCATTAAGATTTAAACAAATTCATCCCAAGAATTCACAAGATTTTAGTTAAATTAATTAATAAACCTTCATGAAATTAAACACAGGGCTTTTTCTGAAAGAAACTAGATAGAATTTACCTCTCAATTCATAAACAAATCTGAGATACACATCCATTCCATTGATTACAACAAAAAATAAAAGAAAAAACTAGCCTAAAGATACCGAAAATAAAAGGAAATGGATGAAGGAACAAATTTTACTTCAGCCTCCATCAATTTGGCCTCCCAAATTTAGCATATTTTGACCTAAAGATGAAGAGGAGAATTTATAGGAAAGATGGCAATGTCGAATGTTGAAAATAGTGTTGCAAGGCTCACTTGCACGTGCACTTACCGTGTTCGTCCGTCAAAATTTGCAGCGTCATGGCACTGTAAAGTAGCGTTGCAACGCTGTGCATTCTGCCTTAGAGCGTCAGGGTAGAGCGTTGCAACGTTGTGACAGAGCAGTGGTAGTTTCGTAATTTTCACTATTTTAGAGCCTAACAGCTCGAATCACCTCCAAATTGCTTCAAATTAGTCTCATTTGACTCTGATTTCTTGGTTCTAGCTCTTTGGTTCATGATATCTACAAAATAATACAATAAACACATAAAATCCATTAACGAACCTAAATTAAGCTCAGAATAATAGCTCTTTTTGAGAGCTAGCACACGCCTTCGCGAATTGGTTTATACGGAAGGACATTTGGTTTGACCGGTTCGGTCTTCTTTCGGTTTGGTTCAGCGACATCTGGTCTAGTTCAACCTCATCTGGAGTATTTGGAGGCGAGTTCAGGTGGTTCGGGTCTGATTCGGATCGAGTCGAGCAGTCTAGACCTCTTTTGAAGCTATTTTTAGTTGGTTTTGTAATAATTAGTTATTTTGCTTATTTAGGATGCCAAAGTTGAACCACATTGGTGTTGTTTAATTATTTTAATTATTTTATGCATGTGATATATATTATATTTGAATTGAACATGTTTGTGCATATAGTATGTCATTTAGATTTAAAATCCCACCATAGGAAAGTTTGTTGCCTGCATAATATTATGTTATAAGTTAGTTATAATATATAATATGGATGGGTTTCTTAAAATTAATATAAGTGTTATGTTAATTTTGAATGCATTTGATGTATGTTATGATATTAAAGCATGTCTATGGTTTTATAAGATGTTATAAAATTAGATTAGACATTAAAATCCATAACAAAGTTAAACAACATGCTCACTTAGGTTAACAACTTTTTTTTAATAATAGGTTGTTATCTTATAAAATCCAGTTACAAACTCAATCAATTTATAATCCTGTCTAAGGCTAGAAGTATTTAAGTTGACGGTTTATGTAACACCTCCTACATGGGGATTATAACCGAAGTTTTGAGCATTGTTAACCAGTTTATGAGCTTGCATGAGCAGTGTGAGGTTTAGAATTTGGTTTATCACCTAGTCATCATAGGTTAAAATTCTGATATAAACGTTATACTTGGATAAATTATATAGACTTAGGTCGTTTAAAATTTATGGGACTATACCTAAGTAAAAGAATACTGAAATACTTAGAACACTTTAGTTGGAGATTAATAATATAATTGATATATCATTTTTAGCTCTCACATCCCCAAGAGTTCACACCGTGAGATCTATGCTTGGCTTCATGTGAAACCCAGATCTCAATTTCCCTACTTAAGAAAGTAACTAGAGTAATTAACCAAGTATAAGTAATCTTATGTAAAAGGGAAGAAGTTTGGAGAAGAGAAGAAGAAAAATTCTAAGTATTGGAATAGACTTTTGAGTAGCTTTGAGTTGACCTTTAACTAGTAAAAATTTTGCTAATTATGATGCCAAAAAGAAACCATGCGTTTAGTGTTAGGGATCATTAACACATAAGGCTCTAATAAGGTCAAGTTTGTAGATGTTATAAGGAATTAAGTGTTGAAGCCATGGACAACCATACGTTAAGCTTATGAGGTATGGACACATGCATTGGGATGGCAAGAGTCTGGGTGATGAAGCAGTGAGGAAGAGCCATTGAGTGACTAGAATGGGCCAGGCATGAGCAAGAATGCATTTGGTTGCGTGCAAGTGTGGGCGTTGGGCATAGATGCGTTGCGCGCAGACGATCACATAGCAGCTTTTGAGGCTACAAGATAGCGCTAGACGATGAGTGTGAATGCTAGATGATGAGCATAAGCGCTAGACGATGAGCTATACGATGGGGGCAAAGCTAGACGATTGAGGCTGGGCCTGCATGCGGGATAGTATGGGCGTTGAGTGCAAGGCACCTGCTAATCAGTGTACGCCAGAGCTATGCGTTGGAGTAAAGCAACGTGCACTGAGGCAGCGAGCGATGAGCTAGGCGATAGGCCAAGCCACGATGGGCGCATATGTGATGTATGCATTGATGGAGGTCGCGGCACACAAGGCTTGCAAGGTTAGGTGGTGAATGTATTAATCTTGTGCACGTGGCTATGGGCATTGGCAAGCAACAAGGGCATGCTTGTGTTGGTCAAGAGGTATGCATTAGCAAGAGGCTAGGCAATGGCAAGGCAAGCCTTGGGTGTTGATGCAAGGGCACATTGGTTGTAGGCATACGGTGAGGGTATGCGATAAGACAAACCATGAGGCGTTGACTTGATATCTAGCCTTACCCAAGGGTTGGCATGCGGTGGTGATGTGCTATGCACTAAGGAAGAATTATGTGCCAAGGACATACGAGGGAATGTGGGCACATATGACAAGGCTAGTAGCATGCAAGGGAAAAATGCAATGGTCGTAGAGCTAGTTGAACGCATATGCCAAGGGTGAGTGTCACACCCCCCTTCAGATTACCCTCTTAACCTGGATGGAGTGGTGACTGTAGTAGTTACCAACCCTTTTGCTAGCATTTACTACCTATCTAACCTGTTAAATTTTCTCAAACCCTGAATACGTACATTTCATCAATATACTGAACAAATTAACTCTGAACTTAACATATTTACATTACAGGGTTTCATAGCATTGTTCTTTCATAAATATTACAACTCACTGGGCTTTATTACGCTAAAATTGATGTGATGCTTAAATGATGTGCTACAAGCTCATGTTGCCATAAACTTGTAACGGCAATAGCTAAGCAATGCATACAAGATGCAAGTCCAATGATATGCATTGATGACCTGACTTGACTTAATTTATGCAATACTACTTCTAGATATGTGTTATTAATGAATGTTCTTGTAGTATACTACGTTGTCACAAGTTTCCTTGCATTGGAACCAAGTATAATTCCACCGCAAGTTTCTCGGTGTGATCCGAGGTCGAACACAGAGACTGTTTGAGGTTATTGCGTTATGTTTTTGATACATGTGACCGGGGGTTTTCAATTTTATAAAAGAGTTGTGTACAAGTATATAAACATGCGATAAAGTAAAGTAAAGTGGTAAAAATACGATAATAAAATAAAGTGCAATAAACCTAAGCTAAGATGATACAAGCTACAGGTTTCATGATAAAAGCTACAGAGGTTGAGGCTGACTATGAAGATTATACAAAGATCGTGTGATGTGTTGGCAAGTTTTATGTGTGAAGCAGAAAAAGAAAAGATAATTAATATAAACAACGCAAGTTCCTTAATTGCATTAATGACATAAGTACGATTCCGCTTTTCCCTTGACGTACACCTCTCAGTGATCGGCCACGCTCCCATATTTCTGTGGTGAAACAGGGACGAACATAACGAATGCAAGGTTGCTTCCATCTCTGGAAGTACTACTCACTCTAGGTTAACGCATTCTTCTGACCTTCTCTTGATAGTTCAGAATGGCATCTTCACTTCTGCTCTCACAGGTGAAGATGCCGTCTAGCATGCCTTAGCTAAACACATTTATCTCTTTATCACAGATTAAGTTACTCGTTTAATTCATATTAACTACCAAGGGATTAAGAAGACTTCATGGAGAAAACGATTAATGCGGTACGGAAATAGACAGAGAAGGGGATATGAAAACGATCGAGACATTCAATACATCTATTTAGCGTCTGATACATGGTTTGTGAACTAAGAGATAAAGAAGATCAAATACAGTGATGAAAAGAGTTAGAAACAAATACAACTAAGTGCCAACGTCTTGGCACCGATCTAGATAGAGATTGTTTGCCTGTGTGGATGGATCGTGTAGAAGGATGAGCTTCCCTCACAGGCTTGCTCAACCGGTAGCAGGGATCTTAGTATAGAGCTTCACAGTGGGGATCTGGCAGAATAACATTGAGACTCACCTCTTGGCCTTGTCCCTTCTCTTCCCGGATTTCTTCCGATCAGCACTCAGCTCAGCCTCTCTCTCAATGATCTAGCATCAATTAGCCCTGTACCAAGTATATCTTTCACTGAAATCTATGGGGGTATTTATAGGTGAAAAGCTTTGACTCTTGGCTCGTGGTCCCCACTTTTTGTTATGGAAATTCCGAAGATGGTGGGATAATTTTTCCTTCTGTTATGCAATCAGATCGTCAAATCAGCACAATCGTTAGTTGTACACGTGTCACAATCCTCTGCATTTGCGTTGCTCAGCTGCATCTTTCGATCAGGTGCTTCGCATGCAATGTTGTTTTTATTGCCGCATGCGGTTGAAATTTAGCTCTGGATCGACTGTCCTATTGTGTCGTCATTGCATTAATCGTCTCTTCACTATTGATTGACAGGCGCAATGTTACAGAGATGCATTGGTCAGTTTCTCGTTGAGCCTTGATCGCAACCAGTGACTTGGTTTCCTGCAGAACAAAGTAGAAATCTCCTTTTCTTCCATCTTGATGATGTTAGTGGGTGTAATTGCGATAAATCATAATTACTGTATTTCTAAGCTAATTTTCATACAATCGGCACATATTTATTCTCTTTTTGCCGCAATATCTAGATAAGGCAGTATAAATAACTTGTATTTCTACAAGTTATCACACCCCCAAATTTAGATATATGCTTGTCCTCAAGCATATCTTCTACTAAGGCAATAATGCTCAATTCCTATCCTATATTTTTTGCATCAATTGGTTGCTTCGAATGTTGCACTTAGGCACATTTCTTAACAACATAACTTCTTCCTATCCTTGCTAATTCTTTAACAATCCCTACTTTATTCTTCTATATAACAAAATTCTTAAAGATTATTTTCTAGTTTTGAAAATATAATGTTTATCTCTTCTTTGTCAAAACAACTTGATTCGTCTATATGCAGTGGTCAAAATTTTTGCGTACTTTATTAGAGACTGTTGGTCATGGTTACACTCTTCATTTTGGTTTGTTCCCACGGGTGTCATGCGAACATCCAACTACGGTTGTGTGCCAATCTCAACTTTAACTCATGATATTCAGAGGAGTTGTCTCTTGTATTCTTTTATTTTATTTATTTTTATTCTTTTCTTTCATACTGCGTTGATTTTGGAAACCCACCTTCGTTTTGGCTTGCTCCTACGAGTGTCATACGAACATCCAACTACGAGCAGGCTCCTTTCACAACTAAACTATTATCAGGTTGGGAACATTTTTAAGGTTTTTCTTTGCGCTGACA
>NW_028326324.1:0-25443 GCF_027475165.1 Benincasa hispida
GAAAATGTTGAATTTAAGTCTGAAACACTCACCGGAAAAACAAAGGTCAAATCTGGAAATTTCTAGGCTGGAGGTTGAAGAAAGAGTTGACTTTCTTGTTTGACTTCTGTCTGTCATCTATTGTCCGCCATTAAAAGCTGGAAAATCAATTTTAGGTTAATTAAGGTGTTCACAAGCATAATTAGGGATCCAATTGGTATTGTTATGATGCCTTAAACCTTGAATTTGAAGAAATTGGGATCTTAAGTCAACTATGAAGTTGATTAAGGGGTTAATTTGAAGTAAACCCTAATTAGGGTTAATGAGAAAAATTGAGGAAAATTGGAATAGAATTAGTTTTTATTGAAGATTAATTTTAAGGTATAGAGCTAATTTTAGAGCAATTGAATGACCAAATTACAAAGCAAACTCTACCTTGGACCGAATTAGGGATTTCACAAAAGTTTAAGTAAAATTGGTTATACTTGAAGATTTATTTTCAAATAATTGGATTATGGTCATGTGAAGGATAACTAGAGGATTATCAATATAATTTCAGGATAAACGGGAGATGGAGAAACCAAAATTATGAGGAGGAGCCGATTAACAGTGAGTGGTTTACTTTCGAATGTTTTGATATAGAAACTAATTATATATTATAGTATGTTATGATTTATGAAATGTGATGGCATGATCTGTTTTACTTGACTGATATTTCAAAAATGTTTAAATCACGATTTCTAAACTCTTGATGGTTTTATACGACCTTGATTTATCAAAATGTAGTTTGGAACCAGAGTTTACACAATTGTGACTTGTATGGTTTTATATGAAAACCTCTTGATATTGAATTTAAAAATGCTGAATGTTTGGGAAAGTGGTTTCAAACTACTAATTCTTGTATCTGAGAGATGGTTATTTTACCGTGCTACTTGAATATGTTTCAGTAACATTGCTTAAGCGATCAGGGGGCTACCGGGGTCAGATGTGGTCAGAGTATACCAGGAAGTCCAGAGGAACCTGTGCTTGTAGCGCCACCCAGGCTATCAGGGGGATACCACTGCGGTCAGATGTGGCCAGAGTATACCGAGGAGTCCAGAGTAACCTGGGCCTGTGGTGTGTATTTATGCTTATTCTTGAGACAGCTCTGTGTGCACGTATGACCTTGTGATTTGGTTTACACTGCGGGAGGCATTCTTTGTCCAGAGTAACTCGCCGTTGTAAACGAGTATTTGGGTACAGAGTTGGTGTGGTTTTCTGATAACGACTGAATGCTTTATAATGTGCTTATGAGAGTTGATCATGCCACTTTTTTTACTAGCACGTGTTTGAGATGCTGTTGAATCTTTTATACTTTGTTCAATGGTTTACTGAATGATTTAATAAACTTTATTGATGATTTAGAAAGTGATAGCTTATGTTTATATTAAACTACCACTCACTGGGCTTTAGCTCATGCTTTCCATATTTTATGTTTTTCCCCACCCCCAGGTAGCGACAAGTTCCTGGTGCTTGTTGAGCCGTGAAACGCCACTAGTGTTTTTAAACATCTGTTGTATTGTTTGTGCATGTATTTGAGAGTATTCCAGAACAGCTATAACTTGTGAGTTACATGTCATGAGAGGTTTTGTTCAAAATAATCCTTATTGTTGGTCTGTAAATTTCTTTAAACAGTATTATGATTTAAACTGAATCAAATTCCTAAACTTTATCAATGAACATAGATTATTTTTGGAAATGAGTTTTAGAAGTTTGGGTTTGATCTTGAGTACATGATATTTTAAGAATTGGGACGTTAGATATCATGGAGAGAAGTGATGTGTAACGTCTTCACGCTTCGTTCTAGGTTAGAAGGGAAATCTGGAACGAGGTGTGACAGCTTGGTATCTAAGCATGATTTTAGGAAACCTAAGGGTTTTGGGTCAGAAAGTCAGTATGAGTTAGAGTTGCATTAGTAAGTTGCATTGGTCTTTTCACTAAGGTTTGTGATGCATCATTGCATTGTATGTATCATTGTGGCGAACGGAAAAGGTAAGCATCAGAAGGAACTGTAAGCGCTACTTGTAATCCTGGGGTGAAAAGAAGAGTTTGGTGGCAAAACTATGTACTTTCAGACTGAGATTGACCTAAAGGAAATCAATGGAGGGTCATTTAAATCAGGAAGGCGCCACAGGAAATAGTGATGAAAAGAAGAGTTTGGTGGCAAAACTATGTACTTTCACTAGAGTAATTGGTTCTATGGATGCATGAATCTGGTTAGCCAAGTTAGGAGAATGCTTCGAAAGACGAACTGTCCTATCCACAAAAAGGTAAAACTTGCTACATCCTTGTTTCAAGGTGAAGCTGAGAACTTATGACGCATGTTTGAAATCAGCTATGAAGAAAAAAGGGAGAGATAAGTTGGGAAAAGTTTAAGGAAATTTTCCATGAAGAGCTTTATCCAAAGTCTCTATAGTAAAAAACGGAAGTAAATTTTGAGATTGGTACAATTTTAAAAATCGGATGGAGAAAAGTCTAAGGAATGATTTAAGTGTGCAATTGTTCAGTTTGAAAATGAACTGATAAGCGTAAAAGGTTTGAGAATGGACTATGGGATGAAATTCGAAGCTCTGTCATAGTAAGTGCGAGGTGGAGAGATTTCTCAAAATTGGTAGAGGTAACTAAAAGAGTAGAGAAAAGTTTGTTAGGAAGAAGAGATAAAAGGAAAACAAAAAGGGATGTTCGTGTGGGCAATTCCTCGAATACACCGCATGAACCATTAAATAGAAGACTTGTACCTAGAGTTATGAGTGGAGGAAGTTTCAAGTCAAGGTATGTTTGGAGAATGAAATCAAAAGAGAAACCAAGGGTCAGGAGACTCTATCTGTCTTGTAGTTATATTTGAGAAGCCAGGTATGACACAACCCAGAGAATTAGTAGCAAGTGTAGATGTGAAATCTCATTATTCATCTTGTGGCAAACATCACGGGGTCGGTGATTGAAAGGGACCACTATTTGTGATAAATGCAGACAACATGGTTGTTATAGGGAAAAACGTCCACATCTGTTACATGGGGGTGTTATGCAAAAGAATAATTTGTTGTTTAGGAGTTCATTGTATAGGATATTTGTGGGTTGGGTTCCTATGTATTGTGTTGTTTTCTTCACTATGTGGGTTTGTTAGCATTAACGATATAGAGGTGTGGTTTAATATCTTGAGGTATCCAGAAGTGGATGTAACACTTGAAATAACTTAAAGGAGTGGCAGGAGAATCCTTTAAGCTAGTATGCACTCGCTAAAGAAAGAAGACAAGTTATTATGGAAGGATAGCACAAATGTTGAGTTATGTACTAGAAGTGTTAGTTAACAAGATTGATTGGTGGTGTGAAAAAATTCCTAGATATTTGGCCTAAGTGGTCTGGCTTGGTATGTAGGACAGTAATGAACTTTTCAGCAATGTACAGGTTGGTTTTGGAAGAGTTTGAAAGAGAGTTGGGAATCCAACTATGAGAACCAGTGGATAAGACTTACTCCTAACTGGTGTATTCTGTGTGATGCATCAATACATATTGAGTTTAGGAAAGGAAATTAATTGGTCTTAAGCCAGT
Organism: Benincasa hispida; assembly: GCF_027475165.1. Lineage (NCBI taxonomy): Eukaryota > Viridiplantae > Streptophyta > Magnoliopsida > Cucurbitales > Cucurbitaceae > Benincasa > Benincasa hispida. The sequence continues at coordinate 3,568 of NW_028326324.1, forward strand.
ACAGGTTATTCTGGGAATATTAAAATTATTAGAGAGAGACTAAAGGCAACTCAAGATTGACAAAGAGTTATACGGCGGTGTGAGGAAGGATTGAGGAAAGAAATACATACCCCTGTAACAACTAGTGCTGAGTAGAAAGAATTTTCTAACTAGTGGAAACTACTATGTGAATGGAAAAGAGTGTGATAGAAGAAAACTGGACAGGAGGAATAGTATATAGTGGTAATGGATTTAAATTCTCCAAGTCCATATGTTGAATGAACAAGAAGTGAAGGGAATAAAAGATTTGCACTTGGAGTACCTAATAAAGGAACTTTAAAACCCAAGCATGAAGGTACATCGGGTTCCGATTTGAATTCGAGTAAAGAAAATCGGGGAACAGAGGGAACTGCTTCTAGTGAGCAACTTAAAGAATCCGTTGCTAGTATTAGAAGGAGACCTTTATGTTTAATATGAACCAGGTATCATTACGAACCGTGTTAGAATGAAACTCATACTTGTTATAAATGTGGACAACCTAGTCACCTTAAAAGAGAATGTCCACAGTTAATGGAAGTTTGTTACCTACAACTATTCATCTAACGACCTTACCTGAATTTCGAGGACGAAATTCTAAAAAAGGGGTAGTAACTTGTAAGCCCTCTCTTCTTCTACTTTTTCTTGGGATATTAGGAAGCACATAGTTGAGATTGAACTCGGGGACTTGAGATAAAGTTTGATGTGGATCTCTTGTTAAGATTTATAATTAAAAATAAAAATATTTGGATTGACGTTTGTTTCATTTAGAAAGAGGAAATAAGGATTGGAGGAATAATTTGAGGTAACGAACCTAGTTAAGCATGTAAAGTAAATTCGATGATGAATTTGACATGTTCGGGATAGGTCAAAGTCCATTGTAAAAGTCAAATGTCAAATGGTCAAAGTCAAAGTAAAAAAAAAGTCAACATCTTGAAATTTTGGTAATTTATGAGTTTTAAAAGTAAATTTGGCTTGTTTAAGACTTATTGGGAAAAGCTAGCTGAAAATCAAAGGAAATTCAAGGGAACACTAAAGAGGAACCGCAGAGAAGAGGAAAAAAGAGAACTTGAGAGATTTTGGAAAAATTGAGATGCTTTCTATTGAAAATTTCTCATTGAAATGCTTTGAGGTTAAGGGTTAATCATCTGGGCACATGCTAAACCGAAAATTGAAGCTGGAAAATGGAGAGAGAGCGGGAATTTCGAATTTTCTGAGTTTGGGCCAACCGAGAATAGGAAAAGGTTGTTTTCCCCGAATTAGGGCCAGTCTTCGTCAAGGAAAATTGGACAAAATGCAACCAAATTAAAGAGGGCATTAAATAAAGTCTATTGGGAGGCTTGATTTTTGAAGAAAATTTGAAGGAGAAGTAAGGAAAATGAAGAAAAACAATGGTGCTAGAGTTATCACGAAAACAAAGGATGCTCGGGTTTTTAGCAAATTCGTGGAGTTAAAGGCTAATTCTAAGCTCCAACTTTAAAGGTAAGTTACTTATAAGGTCCTTTTATAGTTATACGGTCTTTAATTTCATCGTTATTGGTTGGAATTTTTTATTTTATGTTCTGAAAGTTCTGCATTTTCTTGCCGGAAAAACAGGGATACCATGGAGAGATTGACCGATTTGGGGAGTTCTAGGGTGATCCAGACGTCCAAACTTTGAGGTAAGTTAATTAAGAGGATGGGTAAAAGCTTTGTATAGCTAATTAAGCTTTAAATGGCCAGAAAATGATGAATTTAAGTTTGAAACGCTCACCGGAAAAACAGAGGTCAAATCTGGAAATTTCTGGGCTGGAGGTTGAAGAAAGAGTTGACTTTCCTGGTTTGACTCCTGTCTGACATCTATTGTTCATCAATAAAATCTGGTGTTCTCAAGCATAATTAGGGATTCAATTGGTATTGTTATGACACTTAATTAGAAGAAATTGGGATCCTAAGTCACCTTTGAAGTTGATTAAGGGGATAATTTAAAGTAAATCCTAATTAGGGTTATTGAGAAAAATTAAGAAAAATTGGAATAAAATTAGTTCTTATTGAAGATTAATTTTAAGGTCTAGAATTAATTTTAGTGCAATTGAAGGACCAAATTACAAAGCAAACTCTACATTGAATCAAATTAGGGATTTGGGAAAAGTTTAAGTGAAATTCATTATACTTGAAGATGAATTTTCAAATAATTGGATTATGGTCATGTGGAGGATAACTAGAGGATTATCAGTATAATTTTAGGATAAACGGGAGATGGAGAAACCGAAATTATGAGGAGGAGCCGGTTAACAATGAGTGGTTTATTTTAGAATGTTTTGATATAAAAACTAATTATATATTATAGTATGCTATGATTTATGAAATGTGATGGCATGATCTGTTTTACTTGTCTGATATTTCAAAAATGTTTAAATCGTGATTTCAAAACTCTCGATGGTTTTATATGATCTTTATTTATCAAAATATAGTTGGAATCGGAGTATACATACTTGTGATATGTATGGTTTTTATGAAAACCTCTTGATGGTGGAATCAAGGTTGTTGAATGGTTGCAGAAATGGTTTCAAACTATTGATTCTTGTACCCGAGAGATGATTATTTTCTGGTGCTACTTGAATGTGTTTCAGTAGAATTGTTCAGGCGATCAGGGGGCTACTGGGGTCAGATGTGGTCGAAGTATACTGGGAAGTCTAGAGGAACTTGCGCTTGTAGCGCCACCCGGGCTATCATGGGGCTACCACTGGGGTCAAGTATGGCCAGAATATACCGGGGAGTCCAGAGTAACCTGGCCTTATGGTGTGTATCTATGCCTAGCCTTGAGGCGGCTCTGCATGTACGTATGACCTTGTGATTTGGTTTATACTGTGGGGGGCATTGTTTGTCTAGAGTAACCCGCCATTGTAAACGAGTATTTGGGTACAGAATTGGTGTTGTTTTCTGATAACGACTGAATGCTTTATAATGTGTTTATGAGAGTTGATCGTGCCACTCCACATTTTTATACTAGCACGTTTTCAGATGTTGTGAAAATCATTTTATACTTGAACCAATGATTTACAGAATGATTTGACTTGCTTTGAATGATTTGATAAACATTATTGATGATTTAGAAAGCGATAACTTATGTTTATATTCATTTACCACTCACTAGGTATTAGCTCATGCTTTCGATGTTAAATGTTTTTTTTCCCCACCCCCGGTAGCGACAAAGTTCCCGGTGCTTGCTAAAAGTCGCAATATGTGATGTCTATCAGGATGTCACATTGTGTGATGTTGTATTGTTTGTTGCATTTTGTTTGAGAGTATTCCATAATAGTAAAAACTTATGAGTTACTTGTCATGGAATGTTTTGTTCAAAATAATCCTTGTTATTGGTCTATAATTATTTTGTTTTAAATAGTCTTGTAATTTAAACTAAATCAAATTCCCTAAACTCTGTCAATGATACATAGATTATATTTTTAAAAATGGGTTTTAGAAGTCTTTACATTTAAAGATCGTTCTTCAGTTAAGAGTAGAGACATTAAATTCATAGAGAAGAAGTGATTATTTAACGTCTTCACGCTTCGTTCTAGGTTAGACAGAAAATTTGAAGTGGGTGTGACACCATAACAATTGTTACTTCCTCCGCTTACCTAATGGAAGAGACTGTAGGATATGTTGACATCCTTCTCCCACTTACTATGAACAACTTCCCCTACTCACCTTGTTATTGATCCATGCAAACACTTTTCAAATGGAGCAATCACGTTAAAGCAACACGAAGCCGAGCATGGATCTCACGGTGTAAACTCTTAGGGACGTGAGAGCTAAAATTTGATATATCCCATATATCAATTTTCTCTCATTAAAGTATTCTACTATTTTATATTTTTATTATATTTAGTTAAAAACTGGCTAATGAATTTATCCAAATCCTTAATTTTCTCAATATAACATTTATATTGAATATTTTAAGAATACTTTATTTCATTTATTAAACTCTTTAATAAAATCAATCACCCATTGCATGCTTATAAAATATTTGCCCAATTCACCTTCCAGGTCAAGTCTCAGGTGAAGGTGTTCCATTTCCATCAGCTTAAATACCCCCACCTAGACAGAACGTTCCTAAGACAAAAGTATTTTATGGGCAATTATTTTATAAATTTAATCCTTTAATGGAATTCATTTTAGTCCTATAAAAACAAATTAAAAGATTAACCTATGTCTAATCTCATTAGCAATACTTCCAACATAAATCTAGGTGAATTAATTGTAAACCATTTAAAAAAATTTGGACCTATGTTTGCATGCAACTCTTGATTATAGATTTTAATCTATCCCATTAAACATATAACACTTAGATTTTAATGCCATATTAAAGCGTATAAATTTGCATCTAAGGACATTGATTAAATACAATAATTATATTTATCTAAGTAATGTCATGCTGAATGTAAAACCCATTTTCATTGAAAAAGATATGACACTTATATTAATCAACCATGAAAATTAAGCGTCCACATTCATCATTCCACCATACATTATAACATCTATAACAATGAATGATGCATGAATACACTTAATATAACATACATCCTTATAATATAACACTTATAGATTCATGAACATGCTAAATTAATCATGCATCCATAAAATATAACACTTATATTTAATCATGATGCACGAATATGTTTATCCTAAGGTGAAATTTTGAATCTATGTGGCATACATTATGTAATATAAATTCATAAATTAATTTAAACATACATCAAATACATAATAAATTAAATAGAAAAAATTGGATCAAGTATTGGCACCTTAAAATTAATTAAATTAATATGACTATCTTATATAAACCTAATTAATTAAAATAAACAAAACTAGGGCAAAGTCACAGAGGATCCGTGCCTTCATCAACAATCTTCCCTTTCGGAGCGCAACGGCGCTCAAAGTACAGCGTTCAAAATGTCGTAGCACTGACCAAATCACCGCGATGCTTAGGTTGGCGCTTCGACCAAAAGCTTCAAATCAGCCTCATTTCACTCCGTTTTGGCTCCATTTTCCACTGATCTCTACATCAACTCTTGCTCTTCAAACGACACCGACTTATAGACTCGGTAGCAAAAATTAAATGCCTAAAAAAAATACAACGGGACCTTACATTTTAATCTCATTAAAACGTAAACTAAGTTCCAAAAAATATAAACATCCAATTTTGCAAACCATTCATTCAAAATTCATATTTAAAACCCACATTTCTAAACTGATGTTTGTTTAAAAAAATGCGAAGTACGAAAATGTAAGAAATTGGCTCTGATAGACCAGGATCAAATCCTGAGCAAAAATATTAGGATCACCTTGCATTGGGTTTTGCGAATTTAAGGAAACTAAACACAACAAACTAAATAGAACGAAATAGGATAAACATCATACTTTGCATACATTATAAAGGGAGAAACAAAGGAATGAATGGTTCTTACATTCGTAGATTTCAAAACTTCTTTAAATTCCTCTTGTTCTCCACGCGAACATCTTCTCAACTATCACTGACATTACCACAAGAATAACCTTGTTATTCTCTAGGAATTTCAAGAGTTGGATGAGTGGTCTCCAATGCTTGGAAGAGGAAGAGGTAGAGAGATTGTAGAGAGAGTGTAGAGAGAATTATTTTGGAGGCTAGGGTATGTTTTCACAAAATCAATTTTTGTCCTAAATGGGCTAATAGGATGAATTTATGTGGAGAAAGATTTTACCCCTTCTCCAAGTATTTTCCTTTTCACCCTTGATGTCAATTAGTTAAATAACCAATTATTTAATTAATTGGCACATTAATTAAATAACCATATATAAATCTAATTTAATATATAGTTCATTAATTAAAATATAAGCATCACATGTTTATATGTTTCCATCTTTCTAACATTATAATTAATTAAATCTTCATGAATCTAATTCACATGAATTAAATATTTGAATCTCATTCAAATATTTCTCTCTAACATATTTTGAATTACAGATCACATCAATAATTAATTATAATTAATTAAATCTTCATGAATCTAATTCACGTGAATTAAATATTTGAATCTCATTCAAATATTTCTCTCTAACATAATTTGAATTATAGATCGCATCTATAGTTAATTATATATTAATCACATTAATATACAATTTCATCAGTTGATTCGAATAATTCAAATCATTTCTCATTAATATCCTTTAATGAATTAACAAGGAGACCTGGTGGACAGACCAAAAGCTCCACCGATATGAGATTAATTTGCTAAACTCATTAACCAAATTAATCAATATTCATTAATTGTAGGTACATTCCATTAAAGACCCATAGTTGCACTCTTCTCACTGTAGATATATTTCTGTGTCTACAGATATAGACCAATAATGGCAAGTTGGTCCTTCACAAGTGTTCGTAACACTAATTGGGTCAAATTATCATTTTACCCTTGGGTTACCTCTGCATCCTTTGTTGGGAATGTCCTAAACTCGTAGTTCGTAAATATTATAACGATATACTACTGTCTATAAAAATCCAATAAACAAATCCATGGCTATAATATGACTACTTAAACTTTATGTGGCGACATAAAAGATGATCAAGTTTTAGTATATAGCCAAAATGGTCTATAAGTATATTGATGAGATTGGGTACCTCATCCTGGTGACACTATTGAATGCATCCTATTTTGTATACTGATACAAATGATGTGATCCAAAAATCATTCATGTGGAGACATGTGAGTGGGGGCATCCTGTGTAAGGAGTTTTGCATAAGAATTGGACCTCGAACTAAACCACTTTTCATTTATAACAACCATTTACTATTAAAACTGACTATTTCAAATTCAATGACCCAGGGTAACTCGATCTTAATCCTGAGCTAACTATGAACTCCTGTTTATTCGAGATTATCCTTTGATCTGCATAGGTGAGAGTAGTCCAACAATACTGCTCAACAAGCCTCCCATTTTAGGAATAAGACTAGATAGATAGCTTGGGACATAACTTTGTAAGATGGAATTCACTCCTACCCGACTTAGGGTTAGTAGATAAGTTGTTCTCTTAAACGTTGATGCCCAGTCTTCAACAATGGGGCCCCTCCCTCTCGTGATTAAGAGGCTCATGATTTATAAGTTGGAGTATAAATCAATTGTTCAATGGAGAATCAGTTGGAGCTTAAAGAGCAAGATATATTTATAGGGGTAAAACGGTAATTTTGACCTAGCTGTAAATACAAATGACCTGTGAAGGATTGACTTACTGATTATAGTTAAAATGGACATAAATATAACTACAGTGAGAAAAGTGCAACTATCGAGCTATAGTGGTATGTCTTGGTAGTTAATGAATAGTAATTAATTCAGTTTAAAAAGTTTAAACAATTAAATGCAAATTGTTGAAGCTCATAATCTATAGGTCCATAAAGTCCCTCTACTAACTCGTAAATTGGATTAGTGAATTGAGTGAATTTGATGAGATTTGAAATTAGGGTTTAGAATTTGAAATGTTCAAATTAAATTAGGGTTTCTGTTAATTCTATTTGATAAAATTGAAACGTTTAATCTTGTTGAAATTAAACTAAATTAGAGAGTTCAAAATATTTAAATATTGATCTAAATATTAGATGAGATGTAATATAATATTTAATATTTGATATTAAATTTTATTAGTTAAAATTAGTTGAATTAAATATCCAATTTTATTCAAATTTTGAAATTGTTCAAAATTAGAAATTTTATTAATTAAATTTTGAATTTATTGAATTTCAAAATTATAAAATTAAAATTGAATTTGATTTTTGAAAATTAAATAAATCAAAATTTAATTAATAAAATTTCTAATTTTTAAAAATTTCAAAATTTGAATTAAATCTGAATATTTAATTCAACTAATTATTAACTAATAAAATTTAATAACATATATTAAATCTTATATTACATCTCATCTAATATTTAGATCAATATTTAGAATATTTTTGAACTTCTCTACATTTAGTTTAATTTCCACAAGATTAAACGTTCAATTTTATATCAAATAGAATTAACAGAAACCCTAATTTAAATTTGAATGAACATTCCAAATTCTAAACCCTAATTCAAATCACATCAAATTCTCTCAATTCACTAATTCAATATACCAAAAGAGTTAGTAGAGGGACTTTATGGACCTATAGATTAAATGAGCTTCACAATTTTGCATTAATTTGTTTAAACTTTTTAAACTGAAATAATTTACTATTCATTAACTACCAAGACATACCACTATAGCTCGATAGTTGCACTTTTCTCACTGTAGTTATATTTATGTCCATTTTAACTATAATCAGTAAGTCAATCCTTCACAGGTCATTTGTATTTACAGCTAGGTCAAAATTACCGTTTTACCCCTATAAATATATCTTGCTCTTTAAGCTCCAACTGATTCTCCATTGAACAATTGATTTATACTCCAACTTATAAATCATGAGCCTCTTAATCACGAGAGGGAGGGGCCCCATTGTTGAAGACTGGGCATCAACGTTTAAGAGAACAACTTATCTACTAACCCTAAGTCGGGTAGGAGTGAATTCCATCTTACAAAGTTATGTCCCAAGCTATCTATCTAGTCTTATTCCTAAAATGGGAGGCTTGTTGAGCAGTATTGTTGGACTACTCTCACCTATGCAGATCAAAGGATAATCTCGAATAAACAGGAGTTCATAGTTAGCTCAGGATTAAGATCGAGTTACCCTGGGTCATTGAATTTGAAATAGTCAGTTTTAATAGTAAATGGTTGTTATAATGAAAAGTGGTTATTTCGAGGTCCAATCTTATGCAAACTCCTTACACAGGATGCCCCCACTCACATGTCTCCACATGAATGATTTTTGGATCACATCATTTGTATCAGTATACAAAATAGGATGCATTCAATAGTGTCACCAGGATGAGGTACCCAATCTCATCAATATACTTATAGACCATTTTGGCTATATACTAAAACTTGATCATCTTTTATGTCGCCACATAAAGTTTAAGTAGTCATATTATAGCCATGGATTTGTTTATTGGATTTTTATAGAATCGAATATGTTAACAATATTTACGAACTACGAGTTTAGGACATTCCCAACAAAGGATGCAGAGGTAACCCAAGGGTAAAATGATAATTTGACCCAATTAGTGTTACGAACACTTGTGAAGGACCAACTTGCCATTATTGGTCTATATCTGTAGACACAGAAATATATCTACAGTGAGAAGAGTGCAACTATGGGTCTTTAATGGAATGTACCTACAATTAATGAATATTGATTAATTTGGTTAATGAGTTTAGCAAATTAATCTCATATCGGTGGAGCTTTTGGTCTGTCCACCAGGTCTCCTTGTTAATTCATTAAAGGATATTAATGAGAAATGATTTGAATTATTCGAATCAACTGATGAAATTGTATATTAATGTGATTAATATATAATTAACTATAGATGCGATCTATAATTCAAATTATGTTAGAGAGAAATATTTGAATGAGATTCAAATATTTAATTCACGTGAATTAGATTCATGAAGATTTAATTAATTATAATTAATTATTGATGTGATCTGTAATTCAAAATATGTTAGAGAGAAATATTTGAATGAGATTCAAATATTTAATTCATGTGAATTAGATTCATGAAGATTTAATTAATTATAATGTTAGAAAGATGGAAACATATAAACATGTGATGCTTATATTTTAATTAATGAACTATATATTAAATTAGATTTATATATGGTTATTTAATTAATGTGCCAATTAATTAAATAATTGGTTATTTAACTAATTGACATCAAGGGTGAAAAGGAAAATACTTGGAGAAGGGGTAAAATCTTTCTCCACATAAATTCATCCTATTAGCCCATTTAGGACAAAAATTGATTTTGTGAAAACATACCCTAGCCTCCAAAATAATTCTCTCTACACTCTCTCTACAATCTCTCTACCTCTTCCTCTTCCAAGCATTGGAGACCACTCATCCAACTCTTGAAATTCCTAGAGAATAACAAGGTTATTCTTGTGGTAATGTCAGTGATAGTTGAGAAGATGTTCGCGTGGAGAACAAGAGGAATTTAAAGAAGTTTTGAAATCTACGAATGTAAGAACCATTCATTCCTTTGTTTCTCCCTTTATAATGTATGCAAAGTATGATGTTTATCCTATTTCGTTCTATTTAGTTTGTTGTGTTTAGTTTCCTTAAATTCGCAAAACCCAATGCAAGGTGATCCTAATATTTTTGCTCAGGATTTGATCCTGGTCTATCAGAGCCAATTTCTTACATTTTCGTACTTCGCATTTTTTTAAACAAACATCAGTTTAGAAATGTGGGTTTTAAATATGAATTTTGAATGAATGGTTTGCAAAATTGGATGTTTATATTTTTTGGAACTTAGTTTACGTTTTAATGAGATTAAAATGTAAGGTCCCGTTGTATTTTTTTTAGGCATTTAATTTTTGCTACCGAGTCTATAAGTCGGTGTCGTTTGAAGAGCAAGAGTTGATGTAGAGATCAGTGGAAAATGGAGCCAAAACGGAGTGAAATGAGGCTGATTTGAAGCTTTTGGTCGAAGCGCCAACCTAAGCATCGCGGTGATTTGGTCAGTGCTACGACATTTTGAACGCTGTACTTTGAGCGCCGTTGCGCTCCGAAAGGGAAGATTGTTGATGAAGGCACGGATCCTCTGTGACTTTGCCCTAGTTTTGTTTATTTTAATTAATTAGGTTTATATAAGATAGTCATATTAATTTAATTAATTTTAAGGTGCCAATACTTGATCCAATTTTTTCTATTTAATTTATTATGTATTTGATGTATGTTTAAATTAATTTATGAATTTATATTACATAATGTATGCCACATAGATTCAAAATTTCACCTTAGGATAAACATATTCGTGCATCATGATTAAATATAAGTGTTATATTTTATGGATGCATGATTAATTTAGCATGTTCATGAATCTATAAGTGTTATATTATAAGGATGTATGTTATATTAAGTGTATTCATGCATCATTCATTGTTATAGATGTTATAATGTATGGTGGAATGATGAATGTGGACGCTTAATTTTCATGGTTGATTAATATAAGTGTCATATCTTTTTCAATGAAAATGGGTTTTACATTCAGCATGACATTACTTAGATAAATATAATTATTGTATTTAATCAATGTCCTTAGATGCAAATTTATACGCTTTAATATGGCATTAAAATCTAAGTGTTATATGTTTAATGGGATAGATTAAAATCTATAATCAAGAGTTGCATGCAAACATAGGTCCAAATTTTTTTAAATGGTTTACAATTAATTCACCTAGATTTATGTTGGAAGTATTGCTAATGAGATTAGACATAGGTTAATCTTTTAATTTGTTTTTATAGGACTAAAATGAATTCCATTAAAGGATTAAATTTATAAAATAATTGCCCATAAAATACTTTTGTCTTAGGAACGTTCTGTCTAGGTGGGGGTATTTAAGCTGATGGAAATGGAACACCTTCACCTGAGACTTGACCTGGAAGGTGAATTGGGCAAATATTTTATAAGCATGCAATGGGTGATTGATTTTATTAAAGAGTTTAATAAATGAAATAAAGTATTCTTAAAATATTCAATATAAATGTTATATTGAGAAAATTAAGGATTTGGATAAATTCATTAGCCAGTTTTTAACTAAATATAATAAAAATATAAAATAGTAGAATACTTTAATGAGAGAAAATTGATATATGGGATATATCAAATTTTAGCTCTCACGTCCCTAAGAGTTTACACCATGAGATCCATGCTCGATTTGCAGCCTCCCTTTGGAAAGTGTTTGCATGGGTCAGTACCAATGTGAATAGGGAAAGTGTTCATAGTAAGTGGGAGAAGGACGCATGTCAACATATCCTACGGTCTCCTCCATTAGGTTGCATTGTAACAATGTTATGGTGTCACACCCCACTTCAAATTTTCCTTCTAACCTAGAACGAAGCGTGAAGACGTTAAATATCACTTCTCTCTATGACATTTAATGTCTCAACTCTTAACATATCCTGTACTCAAGATCTAACCCAGACTTCTAAACCCATTTTAAAAAATAATCTATGTTCATTGACAGAGTTTAGGAATTTGATTTAGTTTAAATTACAATACTATTTAAAAAAAAATAATTATAGACCAATAACAAGGATTATTTTGAACAAAACATCCCATGACATGTAACTCATAAGTTTTAGCTATTATGGAATACTCTCAAATACATGCACAAACAATACAACAGATGTTTAACAACACTAGTGGCATTTGACGGCTCAGCAAGCACCGGGAACTTTGTCGCTACCTGGGGGTGGGGAAAAACATAAAACATTGAAAGCATGAGCTAAAGCCCAGTGAGTGGTAGTTTAATATAAACTTAAGCTATCGCTTTCTAAATCATCAATAAAGTTTATCAAATCATTCAGTAAATCATTGAATAAAGTATAAAAGATTCAACAACATCTGAAACACGTGCTAGTAAAACAGTGGCACGATCAACTCTCATAAACACATTATAAAGCATTCAGTCGTTATCAGAAAACAACACCAATTCTGTACCCAAATACTCGTTTACAATGGCGGGTTACTCTAGACAAACAATGCCCCCCACAGTATAAACCAAATCACAAGGTCATACGTACATGCAGAGCCGCCTCAAGGCTAGGCATAGATACACACCATAAGGCCAGGTTACTCTGGACTCCCCGGTATATTCTGGCCATACTTGACCCCAGTGGTAGCCCCATGATAGCCCGGGTGGCGCTACAAGCGCAAGTTCCTCTAGACTTCCCAGTATACTTCGACCACATCTGACCCCAGTAGCCCCCTGATCGCCTGAACAATTCTACTGAAACACATTCAAGTAGCACCAGAAAATAATCATCTCTCGGGTACAAGAATCAATAGTTTGAAACCATTTCTGCAACCATTCAACAACCTTGATTCCACCATCAAGAGGTTTTCATAAAAACCATACATATCACAAGTATGTATACTCCGATTCCAACTATATTTTGATAAATAAAGATCATATAAAACCATCGAGAGTTTTGAAATCACGATTTAAACATTTTTGAAATATCAGACAAGTAAAACAGATCATGCCATCACATTTCATAAATCATAGCATACTATAATATATAATTAGTTTTTATATCAAAACATTCTAAAATAAACCACTCATTGTTAACCGGCTCCTCCTCATAATTTCGGTTTCTCCATCTCCCGTTTATCCTAAAATTATACTGATAATCCTCTAGTTATCCTCCACATGACCATAATCCAATTATTTGAAAATTCATCTTCAAGTATAATGAATTTCACTTAAACTTTTCCCAAATCCCTAATTTGATTCAATGTAGAGTTTGCTTTGTAATTTGGTCCTTCAATTGCACTAAAATTAATTCTAGACCTTAAAATTAATCTTCAATAAGAACTAATTTTATTCCAATTTTTCTTAATTTTTCTCAATAACCCTAATTAGGATTTACTTTAAATTATCCCCTTAATCAACTTCAAAGGTGACTTAGGATCCCAATTTCTTCTAATTAAGTGTCATAACAATACCAATTGAATCCCTAATTATGCTTGAGAACACCAGATTTTATTGATGAACAATAGATGTCAGACAGGAGTCAAACCAGGAAAGTCAACTCTTTCTTCAACCTCCAGCCCAGAAATTTCCAGATTTGACCTCTGTTTTTCCGGTGAGCGTTTCAAACTTAAATTCATCATTTTCTGGCCATTTAAAGCTTAATTAGCTATACAAAGCTTTTACCCATCCTCTTAATTAACTTACCTCAAAGTTTGGACGTCTGGATCACCCTAGAACTCCCCAAATCGGTCAATCTCTCCATGGTATCCCTGTTTTTCCGGCAAGAAAATGCAGAACTTTCAGAACATAAAATAAAAAATTCCAACCAATAACGATGAAATTAAAGACCGTATAACTATAAAAGGACCTTATAAGTAACTTACCTTTAAAGTTGGAGCTTAGAATTAGCCTTTAACTCCACGAATTTGCTAAAAACCCGAGCATCCTTTGTTTTCGTGATAACTCTAGCACCATTGTTTTTCTTCATTTTCCTTACTTCTCCTTCAAATTTTCTTCAAATCAAGCCTCCCATGAGACTTTTATTTAATCCCTCTTTAATTTGGTTGCATTTTGTCCAATTTTCCTTTACAAGAATGGCCCTAATTCGAAAACAACCTTTTCCTCTTCTTCGGTTGGCCAAACTCAGAAAATTCGAAATTCCCTCTCTCTCTCCATTTTCCAGCTTCAATTTTCGGTTTAGCATGTGCCCAGATGATTAACCCTTAACCTCAAAGCCATCCAATGAGAAATTTCAATAGAAAGCATCTCAATTTTTCCAAAATCTCTCAAGTTCTCTTTTTTCCTCTTCCTCTCGGTTCTCATTAGTGTTCCCTTAATTTCCTTTAATTTCCAGCTCAGTTATGCCAAATAAGTCTTAAATAAGCCAAACTTACCTTTAAAACTCAGAAATTACTAAAATTTCACCACTTTTCAAAATGTTGACTTTTTTACTTTGACTTTGATCATTTTACCGTTGACTTTGACAATTGACTTGTATCTATCCCAAGCATGCCAAATTTATCATCGAATTTACTTTACATGCTTAACTAGGTTCGTTACCCTCAAATTATTCCTCGAATCCTTATTTCCTCTTCCTAAGTGAAACAACGTCAATCCAAATCTTTTTATTTTTAATTATAAATCTTAACAAGAGATCTACGTCAAACTTTATCTCAAATCCCCGAGTTCAATCTCAATTATATGCTTCCTAATATTTCAAGAAATAGTAGAAGAAGAGATGGCTTACAAGTTATTACCCCCTGTTTTAGAATTTCGTCCTCGAAATTCAGGTAAGGTCGTCAGATGAATAACTGTGGGTAACAAACTTCCATTAATTGTGGACATTCTCTTTTATGGTGACCAGGTTGTCCACATTTATAACAAGTATGAGTTTCATTCAAACACTTTTCCTAATGATACCTGTTGCATACTAAACACAAAGATCTCCTTTTAACACTAGCAACAAATTCTTTAAGTTGCTCATAAAAAACAGTTCCCTCTGTTCCCCGATTTTCTTTACTCAAACTCAAATCAGAACCCGATGTACTTCCATGCTTGGATTTTAAAGTTCCTTTATTAGATATTTGAAGTGAAAATCTTTTATTCCCCTCACTTCTTGTCATTCAACAGATGGACTTGGAGATATAAATCCATTACCACTATAAACTATTCCTCCTGCCTAGTTTTCTTCCATCACACTCTTTTCCATTCACATAGAGACTTCCACTAGTTAGAAAATTCTTTTTACTCAGCACTGGTTGTTACAGGGTTATGTATTTCTTTCCTCAATCTTTCCTTAAACCGCCTGTATAACTATTTGTCAATTTTGAGTTGCCTTTAGTCTCTCTCTAATAATTTTAACATTCCTAGAGTAACTTATACTGACTTAAGACCAATTGATTTCCTTTCCTGAACCCAATCTGTATTGATACATCACAAAAAATATACCAGTTAGGAGTAACTCTTATCCACTGGTTCCCATAGTTGGATTCCCCAACACTTTTTCCAACTCTTCCAGAGCCAACCTGTACATTGCTGAAAAGGTCATTTTGTCCTAGATACCATGCCAGACTACTAAGGCCAAATATCTAGGAATTTTTCACACCACCAATCAATCTTGTTAACTAACACTTCTAGTACATAACTCAACATTTGAGCTATCGTTTTATAATAACTCGTCTTCTTTCTTTAGCAAGTACATACTAGCTTAAAGGATTCTCCTGCCACTCCTTTATGTTATTTCAAGAGTTACATCCACTTCTGGATACCTCAAGATATTAAACCACACCTCTATGTCGTTAATACTAACAAACCCACATAGTGAAGAAAACAACACAACACACAAGAACCCAACCCATAAATATCCTATACAATGAACTCCCAAACAACAAATTATTCTTTTGCATAACACCCCTATGTAACAACTATGGACACTTTTTCCTATAATGACCACGTTGTTCACAATTCACTGACCCCATTGATGCTTGCCACAAGATGAATAATAGATTGCACATCTACACTTGCTACTAATTCTATGGGTTGTGTCTTACCTGGCTTCTCAGATATAACTACAGGACAGATAGAGTCTCCTAACCCTTGGTTTCTCTTTTTGCTTTCATTCTTAAATCATACCTTGACTTGAAACTTCCTCTGCTCATGACTATAGGTATAAATCTCCTATTTAACTGTTCATGCGGTGTATTCAAGGATTTGCCCATATAAATATCCCTTTTTGTTTTCCTTTTATCGCTTCTTCCTAACAAACTTTTCTCCACTCTTTTAGTTACCTCTACCAGTTTTGAGAAATCTCTCCACTATGCACTTACTATGACAGAGGTTTGAATTTCATCCCATAGTCCATTCTCAGACCTTTTACACCTATCAGTTTCATTTTCAAATTCAACAATTGCACACTTAAATCATTCCTTAAACTTTTCTCCATACGGTTTTGAAACACTCTACCAACCTCAAAATTTACTTCTGTTTTTCACTACAGAGACTATGGATCAAGCTCTTCATGGAAAGTTTCCTCAAACTTTTCCCAACTTATCTCTCCCTTTTCTTTATAACTGATTTTAAACATGTGTCATAAGTTCTCAGCTTCACCTTGAAACAAGGATGTAGCAAGTTTTACTCTTTTGTGGGTAGGACAGTTCGTCATTCTGAAGCATTCTCTTAACTTGGCTAACCAGATTATTGCATCCATAGAATCAATTGCTCTAGTGAAAACTGTTGCTCTCAATGCTTTCAAGAATTCAATCTCGAAACTTTTCACAGGATTATCCTGTCCATCACTAGTTCCTATAGCAACTTCCTGATTTAAATGACCCTTCATCGGTTTCCTTTAGGTCAATCTCAGTTTGGAAGTACATAGTTTCGCCACCAAACTCTTCTTTTCACACTAGGTTCACAACTAGCACTTACAGTTCCTTCTAATGCTTGCCTTTGTCGTTTGCTAAAATGATATGTGTTTCGTACAATGCAATGATGTATCACACACCTTTAGTGAAAAGACTAATGCAACTTACTAATGCATCTCTAACTCATACTGACTTTCTGACCCAAAACCCTTAGGCTTCCCAAAATCATGCTCTGATACCAAGTTCTCACACCCCGTTTCAGATTTCCTTTCTAACCTAGAATGAAGAGTGAAGACATTAAACATCACTTCTCTCTATGACATCTGACGTCCCAACTCTTAAATATCCTATACTCAAGATCTAACCCAGACTCCTAAACCCACTTTAAAAAATAATCTATGTTCATTGACAGAGTTTAGGAATTTGATTCAGTTTAAATCACAATACTATTTAAAAAAAATTTACAGACCAATGGTAAGGATTATTTTGAACAAAACCTCCCATGACATGTAACTCACAAGTTTTAGCTATTATGGAATACTCTCAAATACTTGCACAAACAATACAACAGATGTTTAACAACACTAGTGGCATTTGACGGCTCAACAAGCACTGGGAACTTTGTCGCTACCTGGGGTGGGGAAAAACATAAAACATTGAAAGCATAAGCTAAAGCACAGTGAGCGGTAGTTTAATGTAAATATAAGCTATCGATTTCTAAATCATCAATAAAGTTTATCAAATCAATCAGTAAATCATTGAACAAAATATAAAAGATTCAACATCTCAAATGCATGATAGTAAAATAGTGGCATAGTCAACTCTCATAAGCACATTATAAAGCATTCAGTCGTTATGAGAAAACAACACCAACTCTGTACCCAAATACTCATTTAAAATGGCGGGTTACTCTGGACAAAGAATGCCCCCCGCGGTGTAAACCAAATCACAAGGTCATATGTGCATGCAGAGCTGCCTCAAGACTAAGCATAGATACACACCACAGGCCCAGGTTACTCTGGACTCCCTAGTATACTCTGGCCACATTTGACCCCGGTGATAGCCCCTTGATAGCCTAGGTGGCGCTACAGGCACAGGTTCCTCTGGACTTCCCGATATACTCTGGCCACATCTTACCCTAATAGCCCCTTGATCTCCCTAGCAGTGCTACTGAAACACATTCAATTAGCATGGGAAAATAACCACCTCTCGGGTACAAGATTAAGTAGTTTCAAACCATTTCCACAACCATTCAACAACCTTGATTCCACCATCAAGAGGTTTTCATAAAAACCATACATATCACAAGTATGTAAACTCCGATTCCAATCTACATTTTGATAAGTCAAGATCATATAAAACCATCGAGAGTTTATAAATTGTGATTTAAATATTTTTGAAATATCAGACAAGTAAAACAGATCATGCCATCACATTTCATAAATCATAGCATACTACTCACTGTTAACCGGCTCCTCATAATTTCGGTCTCTCCATCTCCCGATTATCCTCAAATTATATTGATAATCTTCTAGTTATCCTCCACATGACCATAATCCAATTATTTGAAAATTAATCTTCAAGCATAACGAATTTCACTTACACTTTTCCTAAATCCCTAATTTGATTCAAGGTAGAGTTGCTTTGTAATTTGGTCCTTCAATTGGTCTAAAATTAACTCAAGACCTTAAAATCAATCTTCAATAAGAACTAATTCTATTCCAATTTTCCTTAATTTTTCTCATTAACCCTAATTAGGGTTTACTTTAAATTAACCCCTTCATCAACTTCAAAGTTGACTTAGGATCCCAATTTCTTCTAATTTCAAGTTTAAGATATCATAACAATACCAATTGGATCCCTAATTATGCTTGAGAACACCTCAATTAACCTAAAATTATTTTTTCAGCTTTTAATGACAGACAATAGATGTCAGACAGAAGTCAACCAGGAAAGTTAACTCTTTCTTCAACATCTAGCCCAAAAATTTCTAGATTTGACCTCTGTTTTTCCAGTGAGTGTTTCAGACATAAATTCATCATTTTCTGAGAATCCTCTATTTTCGCGATAACTCTAGAAGGACCTTATGAGTAACTTACCTTTAAAGTTGGAGCTTCGAATTACCCTCTAACTCCACAAATTTACTAAAAACTCGTGCATCCTCTGTTTTCGCGATAACTTTAGTGCCACTGTTTTTCTTCGTTTTTCTTACTTCTCCTTCAAAATTTCTTCAAATAAAGCCTCCCACGAGCTTTTTCTTTACTCCCTCTTTAATTTGGTTGCTTTTTGCCTAATTTTCCTTCATAAGAACGACCCTAATTCGAAAACAACTTTTTCCTCTTCTTCGGTTAGCGTAACTTAGAAAATTCGAAATTCCCTCTCTCTCTTCATTTTCCAACTTCAGTTTTTGGTTTAACACGTGCCCATATGATTAACCCTCAACCTCAAAGCCATCCAATGAGAAATTTCAATAGAAAGCACCTCAATTTTTCCAAAATCTTTCAAGTTCTCTTTTTTCCTCTTCCTCTCGGTTCTAATCTTTTTTTTTCTCCCTTAATTTCCTTTAATTTCTAGCTCAGTTATGCCCAATAAGTTTTAAATAGGCCAAATTTACCTTTAAAACTTAGAAATTACAAAAATTTCATCACTTTTCAAAATGTTGACTTTTTTACTTTGACTTTGACCATTTGACCATTGACTTTGACAATTGACTTTCATCTGTTCTGAACATGCCAAATTCATCATCAAATCTACTCTACATGCTTAGCTAGGATCGTTACCCTCAAATTATTCCTCTAATCCTTATTTCCTCTTCCTAAATGAAACAAACGTCAATCCAAATCTTTTTATTTTTAATTATAAATCTTAACAAGAGATCCATATCAAACTTTATCTCGAGTCCTCGAGTTCAATCTCAATTAAATGCTTCCTAATTTTCCAAGAAATAGTATAAGAAGAGAGGGCTTACATGGTCTGCCTACGTGTCATCTTAGAGCGATCATCCCTTCGGAGGGCCTGATCATAGGATTTGAAACAACGCAAAATCCAATAATGGATAGGGTTTCTTAGGTTAATCTTCAATAGTTGTCTTTCCTTATGGTAGCCTGTTGAAGTGTACCTCTAGGATCTGAAAATGATGGGGTCACACTTGTGGGATGAATTAAGCTAGATAGCGAATCCTTGACCGAAAAATGGTAGCTAAGAACTATTGGAATAAGAGTTATTCTGGTATTGTCTCAATTCAGGGGAGGGGTAGCTGATCACCTTCGGTAGTTGTTGCTATAAACCTCTGAAGTATCGTTGCAAAATCTAAATCAATAGTTTAATTAGGATTCTTCGATTACTTGTTTTTGCTAAATTGATTAGATAGTTGTTTTATAATGGGTTAAGACAAACATAACAAATATAGTCATTTTTTTGTTATTTGTTTCAGCATGTCTTCCACAATCATTTCCTTAATTAAGAATGAAAAACTAACTAGAGAAAATTATGCAACGTGGAAATCTAACTTGAATACAATTCTAGTTATAGATGATCTACGATTCATCTTAATATAGGAATGTCCTCCAATCCCCACTTGTAATGCATCCCAAGCATTAAAGGATGCTTATGACTGCTAGATTAAGGCCAATGACAAGGCCCAAGTCTATATCTTGGCAAGTCCGTCTAACGTTCTTACCAAGAAACACGAGGCTATGATCACTGTACGAGTTCCTCTAAGAGATGTTTTGACAACCATCCTTTCAGATCTGACACGAGGCCGTCAAGTATGTTTATAACGTGTACATGAAGGAAGGCCAATCAGTGAGAGAGCATGTTCTCGTTCTAATGGTCGACTTCAATGTCGCTGAGACAAACGATGCGGTCATCGACAAGGAAAGTCAGGTTTCCTTTACTTTAAAATCTCTTCTGAAGAGTTTTCTTCAATTCCGCAGCACTGCGATTATGAATAAAATAGAGTACAACATAACTACGCTTCTGAATGAGTTATAGACTTATCAGTCTCTCATAAAAAGTAAGGGACTGGTAGAAGATAGGAAAATGTTTCCCATTCCATGAAGTTTTCCAAAGAGTTCATCCTCTGGAACTAAGTTTTTTCCCTTGTCTTCTGGTTCTAAGAAGATCCAGAAAAAGAAATGAAGGAAGGGGAAGGCTCCCACTACTGAAAAAGGCAAAGGCAAGGCCAAGGTGATCGGCAAGGGCAAATACTTCCACTGTAATGTGGATAGTCAATAGAAACGCAATTGCCTTAAGTATCTCACCGAGAAGAAGAAAGACAATGAAGGTAAATATATTTATTAATCCTAGAAAATTGTTTAGTGGAAAAAGACCATAATGCCTGGATACTTGATTCAAAGCCACTAATCACCTTTGTTCTTAGGGTGTTACAAGAAATCGTTCCTTATTATGGGGTGGAGGAGGGTGAAATGACTCTCAAGTGGAATGAAGATTCCTTTCAACTCGTGCAGTGGGAGCTATTAAGTTGTTTTTTGGAAGTTGATTTCTCTTTTTAGAAAACTTATACATTTTCCCAAAATGAGGAGGAGGAAGAACCTTGTTTCTATTTCCTATTTAATTGAACAATCATACTCTGTTTCTTGTAATTCAAATGAAGCGTTCATTATGAAATATGATGTGACTATTTGTTCAGCTAAACTAGAAGAAAACTTATATATGTTAAGACCAACTGAATCAAAAGCACTTTTAACTTATGAAATGTTTAAAACTACTAATACTCAAACAACAAGGCAAAGAATTTCTCCAAGTAACAATGATACATATCTTTAGCATTTGAGATTATGCCACATAAATCTTGATAGGATCGGGAGATTAGTAAAGAATGAATTTCTAAGCAAGTTAGAAGACGATTCATTA
>NW_028326325.1:0-25388 GCF_027475165.1 Benincasa hispida
TGATAAGCTAGTTATCATATTTATATTTATATTTATATTATTATTATTTTAATAATAAGGGAGGGAGTTACAATTCCCTTTCCCTTCTTTTCTCTCCACCCACGTAAGTGGGTGGTGGTTATATTTGGCATATAGAAAAGAAATCTTCTTTCTTCTTCTTCTTGGCTAAGTTGAACGATTTGGAGAAAGTAAGAAAACAACAGAAGTGTTTTGTGTGTTTGTTTTGAGTTTTGAGATCATTCTCAATCTTTCCTCCTCTACATTAAGTTTTCCCTCAAATCCAAAATAGCCAGAGCCCACCACTCCTGGGTTCTCACCTTGAGAATACCGAGGAAACATTCATGGTAGTGTTCGTTCTTGTTCGAGGTTATTCTTGAAGAAAGACTTCAAGGAGTTCGTGAATTGTTCGAGGGAAAATGTGAAGAAAGGTCTTCAAAGATGAGGTTTCTAAAACCCTTTTCTTTAGCATATTGTAATTTATAATTAAATGCATATCTTGTTTCATGTTACAGTAAAATTTGTATTCAATGAAAAATGGAATTTTGTCGATCCGCTTCCGCTCAAGGTTCTCTCCCTAAAGCGTTCCTTCAATTGGTATCGAAGCCAGGTTGTAGGTTTCTGATTCCAAATTTCATTCGTTTTATTGAATCGATTTTACAATAATGGTGAGTTTTAGAATCTGCATTCTATTTCATGCGATGAATGATTGTGGATGTAATATGTTAATGGATGTTTCGGGATAGAACTCTCTGTTTTAAGGCTTTCTTTAATTTACAAATTTGGTTTGTAAAGGTCCTTGCATTTTTGGGCATTAATCTTGCTTTTGAGTCTGTAATTTGTAAGTTTGAGTCGCTCGTGCTGTTATCGGGAAGCTTCAAAGAAAGGTTGCAGAGCACTGTTTCGATGAAAGACGAAGCAGAGATACATGATCGTGTAGCTTTTGCTATGCGATCTTGTAGCTTTTGCTACACGATCGTGTAGCAAATGCTACAAGATCGTGTAGACTTTGCAACCGCACAGTTGCTTGCTAGACGATCGTGTAGTCTTTCTTACAAGATCGCTCAGTTGCTTGCTACACGATCATTGTAAGATGGTTCATTGAAGGGAGGTTCGGTTCGAACGGTTCAAGGCCCGGTTCACCTATTTCGAACCGGATGACTCAAGATTATGTAATAGATAGCCTTTTATTTTCTCCTTTTAGAGGTCCTATCCCAGTCCATCAACTGTTAGTATAAATATACATGCGATGTATGTTTTATATTATATATCATAATGTATGTCATATAGTTTTAAAAACCACCATAGGTTATGCATTTATATTCATGCATCATTTTATATTATAAGTGTTATAATATATGAATATTCATGATTTAAATTACATAAAGCATGCTCATGTATCATATAGTATAAATGTTATAGTAAATGTATGCATGCATTATAGCATATCCATGCATCATTTATATTATAATTGTTATAATATATGGTTGAATGAATGTATGGAAAGTATGCTATAGCATGATTCATTACTTAGTTATATAATTGTTATATATTAGTAATGAATGAAGATTGCATGAAGCATGACATTACCTTAGGTGAATTTATAAATGTTATAGTTAACTGAAGTATGTCTAGCATGCAATGGTTGTTTTTAATTGTTTCATTTATTTATAATGGTTATAACTAAATGAAATTAGAATTAAAATCAATAATTAAGAGTTGCATTCAAACCTTAGGCTATAATCATTTTTTAAAATTATTTTAAAATATGAGTGAGATAGACCTAAGATCACATTTCTAATGGGATTAGAAATCTAAGTTTAATCTTCTAATAGGTTTAATAGGATTAAATATGTAACAAATGTATCTATAAGGGACCTTTTGGCTAAGGCGAATTTTGCCTAGGTTGAGGTTCTTAAGTTGATGAAAACGTCGCACCCTTACCTGAGAACCTACCTGGAAAAGTGAATTAGATAGATTTGTTACATGCATGCAAATTTGATCAAATTCTATTAAAGAGTTTAATGAGGCTTCAATCAAAATTGTTTAATAAAAAAAGACAAGAATTATTTTTTAGCAAATTAAACAAACATTTAGACAAAATCAGTAGTTGGATTTTTCCTAAGTTAATTAACCCTAGGTAGAACACTCAGTGAGAGGAAAATAGGGTATATGATACTTCATTTTAGCCTCTACACGTTTCTTCCTATAAGTTCACACCGTGTGATCTACTCTTGGTCTCGAGGCACCATGGGTGTCCCTCTACGGGTGGCATTTGGGTAGGTCAATATCAAGGTGAATGGAGAGAGTGTTTATAGTAAGTGGGAGTGAAACGTGTGACAATACATCCCTCGTTCTCTCTCATTAGGTTAAATAAAGTTTCGTGCATTGTCTCGTGGCATCGTGGGTGTCCCCCTAAAGGATGCTTGTATTACATGATGCTTTATTCGATCTCCAAAAATGGATAGGGTTGCTTTAGTTTCATGTCCCAATCGGTTTTTTCCTACGGTTGGCTCATTGGGGCGAAACTCTAGAACCTAAAATAAGGGATTACACTTACACAGAATTGTTAAGGATGTTAACAAATTCTGGACCGAACAATGTCACTATTAGTTACAGTGACAAGGTGTTGTTTCTATCTAATGGTTGAGAATGTTTCATTTCAGTGAAGGGGCACTTAATCACCCTACGATAACTTTTTGTCTCGCCTCACTGAAACATCATTACAAAATAGATGTAACTTAAGGTACACTAGATTATTTTGCTAAAAACTGATTGGTTTTCTTAAGTGGTTAAATGCAAGTAGACTAAAATAGTTTGTTCTTTTTCAGCAAATTCTTTAAATGGTTGATGCGTTGTGAATATGATGAAATAATGGTGTATATTGCGATGGTGGTATATGTGTTGTACATGCAAGTTTTCCTAGCAAAATCCAAGTATAAATCTTACTAGGTTGCCTGGTAAGCCCAGGGTCGAACACAGGGACTATGGAGACAATATGCGACAGTAAATTTTGATTCCTTTGCAGTAACAATCAAAACTATAAGTTGGTTGGTATGTTTGTTTAAAATATAAATCCTATGCGGCGGAATTGAGAAAAGAGTCAATAACAGCGAAAGTTACAATGAGTATGCAGGGAACGGGTTGAGAAGGGATTTAGCTAACACTTTCTAAGATTGCGTTCAAGTTATGCGATCATGTTACACACATACACAAGAGGTCATCTCTCAATGCAAATGCTATAGCTCCTAATTTTAGGATGCATGCGATGTATACGATGATGTCTATACGACTTACGTCTAAGCCGATATTCTTGTCTATGCGATGATGAATGACACACACATACACTAGGCAATCGCATACTATCATATCCTATTTCTAGGGTGCATACGATGCATGTTAGCAAACAGAACTTATCTCTAAGTTTCTATCTCTTGCTTATGTGGTTCTAATCTGACTTTCTCAAGCCTAGATTCTAACCTAGCTCTCTCAAGTCTAGGTTCTTTCTTTAGACTCTCTCTCAAGTATCTCTAAGGGGTGATGGACGTATACATAAGACAAGATGATCGCATAAAATGAAGATCTTAGGTCATGCTAGCTAACTGTTTCTCAACCCATTCGAAAGTTTAGTTACTCATGCGTAATGTAAAGAGAGTGAACAGATGTAGAGATGCAAATTCCATTTTATAAATAAAATCAGAATACAGAATAATGGAAAATAGGGATAGTGAGCCTAGTAGCAATGTCTTGCTTCCCAAGGCTTTTACACTGTGTTTTTCTCTACTTTGCCCAAAAGAATGTTCTTGCTTTCACAAGAGTCGGCTCTCTCTCCGTTCTCAATGCTCCCTGACACTCCCTCGAGCTAACCAGGAACGATCTTTCAGCGTCTTCTCTCTTCGCTCGCCTCCACCTTCTAAGTATAAAAATTACAGATTACAACTATCTATAGAAATGGAGAGAAAGAACACCAAAATTCTGAACTGCTGAACTAGAACTACTTTAACGAAGGTGGCCTTCGATATTTATAGAGCTTCAAGGTGAAGAGATTTTCTCTCAAATGATTGCAATGAGGGATATCATTAATTCTCTGTCTGCACCGATTAATTGTCACCGAAAAGTTGAGTGTACTTGCTATAGTATGTCATTAACGGCTTGTCAACTAAATTCGGATTCGACCGTCATCAGCTTTCTGTCCCATCATGATTTATTAAGCTTTCACCTTGATGTGCCGTCTTTATGCGGCCACTTTCTTGAACAGATCTTCGCGAACGCATACGATCGCATCGCTTTGCGATCGCAATCTTCTAATAGGCTTGGACGCTGAATTCCTGGATCGAATTCTGCCTTGCACTAACGCACACTAGATGAAATTTGGGCTTTAATAATTTTGGGCTTTAATGTCGGTTTTAAACCGACATTAAAGATAGTGTTATTAAAGCTCTTTAATGTCGGTTTTAAATGACTTTGTAGCCTACCTTTAATGTCGGTTAACATCCTTAATGTTGGTTGCAACCGACATTAAATGTCTTTAATGGTCGGTTGCAACCCCATTGAAGGATGTGTTATTGGTGTTATTGCAGCGGTTGCAACCGACATTTACAGGTTCTTTAGTGATTAAAGCTGTTGGTTGCAACCGCATTAAAGCTGTTTTTTTTTTAATTCTTAACCGACATTGAAAGTCCGAATCTTCCGTTTTTCTAAATTCTGTTGCCGAATCCATCTTTTTGGTCAAATAAGTTAAAAACGACATTATATGTCTCGTGTTGGGTTAGGAAATGTCCGTCATTGTTTTATATTAAAAAGTATAAAAAAAATTGCATGGCGAGTCCATCAATATTTATCTTCCACCTATGAATTTATCCACAAACAAGAATCAATATTTCCAATCCATTATATATACTCATCAATATTTGTCTTCCACCTATGAATTTATCCACCAAAATTTGCAAAACAATACCAGAACCAGACTTTCATAGAATACAACTTACACCAAAGTCATCATTTCTCTCATTCACAAATATCAATTAGTACTAATTCCATGAATACTTAACACGAATACCCCATGAACACAAAAATTATAATTTACATAAATCTTCCAATAATAAACAAATCATAAACTTATATGAATTTATCCACAAACAAGAATCACAATACCAGAACCAGACTTTCATAGAATACTTACATCAAGCCATCGTTTCTCTCATTCACAAATATCAATTAGTACTAATTCCATTCACAAAGATCATGGTTAGATAAATTTACATTCATTCTAAGCTAGCATTTACATTCTATTGAGACAAAAAACAAGAATTACATCCTTACACAAATCAGCCAACAAAACTTGCCCATTGGGTTCGAATTACGTCAATCTCTCCTTGCGTATATGCGTCTTTTGTATTGAACTACAAAAAGGAAAAAAAAAAAAGATAAATTCAACATAACTTTACGTCCATTTATTAAATTAAAGCTAGTACTATATAAAAAATAAATAATTTACGTACGAGGCTAGTAATAAGAGTAGTAGGATTATACACTATTTCGTGTATATACTTTTGCACATAGTACCCGCATCTTACAGAATCTAATTGACGAGGGCACTGCATATAAAGAAGTTGAAAACAATTATTAAATTGTTATAAAGAAGTCGAATGAACATAAATTGTTAAAAAAAAATAAATGCAAATTTACCTTTACAGGTTTCCATTTTGGAAAAGACCGATGGTGTTAGAGATCATGCTTGGCTTCCCATGTTTTCAATCCACTAAATAGTTTAAAAAAATTAGTTAAACATAAATACTTCAATTAAGAGCTAAGAAAGTTCAATTACACTTACATATTTATAACTCCATGAAAATTCTTTTGAACCTTACTTCGAAGAGAGTCCAAAACATAAACACAATTTTCTTGTAGATTGATTACAATCAATATCCAACAATAACTATAATAAGTAACAATTTTGAAATATTAGTACGTGTATAATGCAAATTAAAAATAACTTAAGAACTTGTATCTACTTACCCTGTGTTATATGGAATGAGGACTAATTGGTCTAAATTAGCCAATTCTAGTTTATTGGCTAAATTTCTGGATCGGATATCTTGAGACTTCACGTGTGGCGATATTCTTGCTTTATCAATTATAAAAAACTTCTTCGTAATATCACGACCACATTCATCCCAAAGATACCTAAACAAAGTAAAAGTTATTATTTATAAATAGGAAACAAAGTATACATGAGTGAATCTAGATGAGTAATACTTACGCAATGTATGTCAAAATACACATGTAGCCTATTTCAACCATATTGCAATATTGGATCAGATCATCGCGGCCTAAATAAATAAATTTGTCTCTTCTACATATATGCTCGTCCAAAGTGATACGGATCATGTCTACATCGTTCATGTTATTCATGGCATGTCCGTTCAATAGTTTGATAGTACCATTGGTATTAGTATATTTGGGGGACTGGCTGAAGCTATTAATTGTTGATTGGTCCTACCATAACCAAAGTTACAAAAATTCAAAGTAGGAGAAATAATAAATAACTAAACTCATATACTGAAAAAGAGACATATTTTTTTCTCGTCAACCATAACTACAAGTTCACGCGGCCATTTTACAAAGTTGCCCATTGCTTGATTTAAGAACTCTATTTTACCCTTCACAGGAATTGGTATAGGCAAATATTCTCCAATGACAATGTCAATAAGAACTTTAACAGTTAAGCATGACACATCATCATCAAATGTTGTGGCTACTGCAACAATATTATCTACAGTTCCTATAGCCCAATGGCACGGTGTCCCCTTTAACAAATTTAAAAGAACTTATGTCATGCATGGTTTAGAAAACATACCGCTACACAATCAAAAAGTTTGTCTTTTAAATGGTTTGGAACTTTTTTCCAAGAATCATACGTTATAGGAATTTGTTGTCGAACACAAACTCCTATATAACTCTGCATCTTCTTTGCTCCAGATCCAACCGGTTGTCCATGTTCATTATAATCGATGGTCAACCGTTGCCCAGATGTCCTTATTTGTGCCAACTCAGACATTGTAGTTGGGCCACGTGGTATACTTATTCTACTATATTTTTGTGGGATCATATTTCTATCATCCTCGCTGCTACTTGTTGAAGTTTCCATGTCAATCTGCAAAAAAAAAAAAAAAAACAAAAAAACAAAACAAAACAAAACAAAACAAAACAAAAACAAAACAAAAACAAAAACAAAACAAAAAAACAAAAAAACATTACTCACACAAAAAACATATAATCTTAATATTTAAATACATATAACCATAGTAAATGACATACCATGTTTAATACATTATTTATCAACCCATCGACCCTCATAATCATGTCTAATGTATGTAGATGTTGTATCATCAATCTCAGTAAATGTATCAACATTGGGCATTCTTTGCATACCTCCATAACCACACTCTTGTAGCATATCTCTTATTTCATCTTCATAAAAATCATCCTCAATTGTTCATTGTGGAGATGTTAAAACATTTGACCACCCCGAATTTGTGGGGTCTTTTACATAGAACTTGTTTTGCTTGAGAGGCTAAAATAAATGGGTCGATTTATGTCCAATACGATTGAGGTCCACAATAGTAAACCCAAACTCGTCTGTTTTGACTCTAGTTCTATTCTTAACCCAATTACGTTTGAATAAAATAAATGATAATCCATGATAGTCAAGCTCCCATATTTCTTGTATTACACCATAAAAGGTCATATCTAACATGACGGGTCTTTTATCCTTAGCACTAGAGACTTGCATTGTGGTAGCCGTTATACTACCTCCACTATTTTGAACCCTCCTAACATCATCGTGAATCTTTGTGTGATAGTAGTAGTCATTGACCACATAACAAGAATATTTTGCCACAGTTGGACAAGGCTCATTAGCTATCTATCTCAAAGAAGGCGATATGGAATTTTTAGGAACTTCGAGAGCTAGTGCAACCTACGATATATTTTAGTAGTTAACATTTAATTATACATCAAATAGTAGGTCTCTAGAGATTACCCATGTGGACAACCACCGACTGAATGTACGATTATGCTCTTCTTGAAGCCACTTTCTACTTTTATTTTTACCAAAATTGAGCTTAGACAAAATATCCATATGTTGCCTATTATAAATGACAAAGTTAGTAGATTATTGAATAATCAAGTAACCTATAAGATAGAGATCTGCATACTCGACGTAAGGAAGCACATCATTTACATTTTGCATGACATAAAGATGAGCTTAATCCAACTCATCCTTACTCGACCTGATAAAAGAAGCAAATGACATGTTCTATCAATGTTTGAATTCGCTTTTTTTTGTTGATGAGTTTAGCCCAATAGAATTAACACCAGATACGAATTCAGAACAAAACTCTATAGTCTCTTCAACTATATAATTTTCTCCAACATATCCTTCTAGTCGATTTCTATTTCGTACATAAGTTTTCAACACTTTCATGTATTGTTCAAATGGATACATCCACCTCAAATAAACAGGTCCACAAAACTCAACTTTTCTTACGAGATGCACTACAAGGTGTACCATTATTGTGAAGAATGATGGAGGAAAATACTTCTCTAAGAGGTATAGAGTGACAACGATATCCTCTTGCATATCCTTTAACTGAGATGAATCGATCGCGTTGCAACATATAACATTAAAGAAGAAGTATAGGCGAGTAATTGCAAGTCTTAAATGTTTGGGTAAAACATCACGGTGGCTACTGGTAATCATTGTTGCATAAGAACGTGATGGTCATGCGACTTTAAGTCCGTAAAGTTTCAAATATGTGAGCGACACTAAAATTTGAATGTTCGATGAATAGCCTTCAGGTACTTTAATTTCTGATAGTACCTTACAAAAGCTCAATTTCTCAGCTCGTGTTAATGTATAACATGCGGGAGGTAAAAGGACTTTTTTCTCTCCTACTTGAGGGGCTAACTCTGATCTAATGTTCAGTTCCACCAAATCTAATCGAGTGTTTATTCCATCCTTTGTTTTACCAGGAATATCAAGAAATGTGCAAATAAGATTTTCATATACATTCTTTTCAATGTGCATCACATCTAAACAATGTCGCACGTCAAGATACTTCCAGTATTCTAACTCGAAAAGAATAGATTTTTTCTTCCAATAAGTTGTAGTGCTATATCCACTGTTCTTTTCTTTGATACTTTTCTTACCAAATGAATATTGATACTTACTTGTTTCTACAAGAATATCTTCCCCACTCAATGGTTCTGGACCAAATTCTAATTCTTGTGCACCATTAAAAGCTTTCTCTCCACATATGATGGCGGTATAGAAACTTACGATGCCCGAGATATGCCATCCTCTTCCTTTTTGGTAAATAAGTGGGTGAAGAATTCTCTCTACAAATTGGACATGCATGATATCCTTTAACCGTACAACCACACAAGTTACCATATACAGGAAAATTATTAATGGTCCATAATAAAATGGCTTTAAGCATGAAACGTTATTCTTCATATGCATCGTAACATTCTACCCCATATTTCCAAAGTTTTTTCAAGTCATCTACTAACAGAGCTAAATAAACATCTATCATTTCCCGATTGTTTAGGACCATATATTAGTGCAATCAACATCAAAAATTTTTGCTTCATGCACAACCATGGAGGTAGATTGTACGTCACTAACATCACTGGCCAACAACTATATCTACTACTAAGATCTCCATGTGGATGTATCCCATCTGTCGAAAGAGCAAGACGAAGATTTCTAGGTTCTGACCCAAACTCTGACCACAAATTGTCTATTGTTTTCCACGATAGGGCATCTTTGGGATGTTTTAATAAACCATTTGTTTCTTTTTTTTTTAGCATACCACGTCAAATCTTGGAATTGGGGGGAAATACCACATGACTTTTGCTGGGATATTCTTAGCCATTTCGTTTAAATTTTTTTTTAAGCTTCCATCTTGACGTACCACAAATGGGGCATACATTTGCATTAGAGAGTTCTTTTCTAAACAAACAACAATCATTTCTACATGCTTGAATCTTTTCGTACTTCATTCCAAGAGTACCCAACATCTTTTTTGCTTCATAAGTAGAATTTGGAATTTCATTAGGACTACGTAATACGTCATGAATTAATTCCAACAACTCAGTGAAACTCTTATCGCTCCATCCAAATTTAGCTTTTAAATTATATAACTTTACCAATGTAGATAGGAAAAAGTTTTACAATTTGGGTACAATGGTTTCTTTGCATCATCTAATAATTCTTCAAAATTATCGGATTTTCCACTAAAATAGTTATTGTATGCAACCTCAAACATTCCAATTGTGTCATCAACATCAACATTATCCTCATCAACTTCGTCTCTTTCACTAGTAGACACATTTTCATTGTTTCTCTTAATCGGTAATGATTCACCGTGAAAAATCCATGTCTGATAACTTTGATCTATACCATTAAAAAATAAGTGCTCTCTTATTTTGTTCACATCTAGAGTCTTTGCATTAACACACTTCAAACATGGACAACTCATGACATTCGGTATATTTGAATGTTGTAGACCATTTTTAATAAACACCTCGACCCCTAAACCATACTCAGCTGACATTCTATTCATTTTCATCCATGACTTATCCATATTGTAAAATATGCAACTTAATCTACAAAAAAAAAAAAAAAAAACAATAACAAGGGAAAATTTAAAAGCATAAAATTATGATTGTAAAATATGCAACATCAACAAATTTAGAACAAATAGACTTTTAAGATAAGCATCTTATAAATATTACCTTGTCCTTGTTATTAATATTGTTATGAAGTCCTTTTTGTGTTGGGTGCACCTTCTCCACTTGTCAACCTTCTTAAAACACGTCCAATGCAATCTTCCTATCTTCCTTCCAAATCCCCAAGAATCAAATATTAGCCTTACACGTCAAACTTAAACCTAACAAATGAAAAGCTTCACTCAAAATCAAGTATTGAATCCAAACAAATATCAAAATAAACTGTGTCCTTAGACCGTGTTTTGTATGAGTCAATATCAAGGACCCAGTTCTTATCGATGAAAAGAAAAGCCAAAAAACAAAAGCTCAAGAAAGTTCAAAATTCCATCAATCCAAACAAATATCACAATAAACCATGTCCTTAGAGTTAGACTCTTTCTATAAATACTTCAAGAAAAGCTAACAATGAATACAAAACAACGATAACTAGCATGAGAAGCAACATGATGTAGTCCCTAAACATCACAATGTATTAGTTCAAAAACATAAGCAACAACATGTTTATTTGATGCAAAAGACAAATGCTTTTGGTCTAGCCAGTGGGCATACATTACAAGTAGTTGGCAAATATGAAACATTGTCCAAAACATACCATCCATGAGATAAGCTAGTCTTGCCAATTGTGGTCAAAGACGACTTGTCCTAAAGAACACAATTGTTACCATCAAATTTAATAGTAACAGTAATTGTTGTGTTAATGTACTGATGAAGCTGAGATTGAAAGCAAAAGCGGGAATATACAAAACATCAGTCAAGACAATATGTGTAATGAGACAAACATCCCCAAAAAAATCCACGTGACATGAGAACCATTAGGCAAAGAAAAAGAAACCCCAACAAAATCCACCTGAGATTGAAACCACTAGACGGATAATGGTTTATTTTTTCCCACGGAGACCATTCATATACTCTTTAAATAGTCAGACAAAAACATACCATCCAGGTGGTTTATTTTTACCCATGGAAACCATCTGAGATAGACAACAAAATCCATTCATATACTCTTTAAATAGTAAAAACAGATTCAAAAACAAATTTGTACCCAGGGAGACCGACGGAGACCGATATCAAACTTGATGGAGATTGACAGACGGACGGACAGTGAAGGAGATCGATGCACGGGCGAGCGATGGTGAAGGAGATCGACGGACACGAGCGAGCAACGATGAAGGAGATCGACTGACACAGGCGAGCGATCGATAGGGTTTGGGTAAGAGAGAAGGAGGCGGCGCGCAAAGAAGGGTAGCGTAAATTGGATATAGGATTTTATTTTTTAATAAAATAAGAAAAAAATCTATACCTTTAATGTCGGTTTAAAACCAACATTAAAGCCCATCTTCAATATCAGTTTAAAACCAACATTAAAGATCCATTTTTTTTAACCGACATTATCATCCGATTTCACTTTTTTCAATGACATTAAATCCTGAATTTCTTCTAGTGCCATTTTTCTGCACAAAATACGTAAATTAGCTGCTTTAATGCGATGGGCGTGTGCGATCGCAATATTCTCAACTTAATACTTTTGGACACGATTTTACATATTTTTACCGTCGCAATCCTACATTGTTTTACATCTTTGCATTGCAATAACGTGCATTTCTGCCTATTATCAATGGCTACTGCTACTTCAAGTATATTAGTCGTGGATAAGTTAACGGGAGAGAAATATGCTAGTTGGAAAAACACATTCAATACTATACTGATCTTCGATTTGTCATGATGGAGGATTGTCCTCCCATTCCACCTGCCAATGCTCCTCGAAATGTTTAGGAAGCATATGAGTGTTGGACACGGACAAACGAAAAAGGCCCGAGCGTATATCTTGACAAGCCTTAATGAAGTCTTGGCCAAGAAGCATGAGCCCATGCTCATAGCTCGTGAGATGATGGAGTACTTGAGGGGAATGTTCGGACAACCATCTACATAGCTCAAGCATAACGCTCTAAAATACATCTTCAATGCCCGTATGCAAGGAGGGGCATTTGTTCGAGAACATGTTCTCAACATGATGGTCCACTTCAACGTGGTGGAGATGAATGGGTCAAGCATCGATGAAGCCAATCAGGTTAGCTTCATACTAGAATCTTTACCTGAAAGTTTCCACATGAAAGACATCCAACTATGAGCAACGTCTTCTAACAAGGTGTCGAAGCTTACTCATTCCTCGGGGTACTTTAGCTCAGAGGGAAACTACAGGTGTCATAGACGCCTCAAATTAATCATAACCCCAAGAAAGTGGAGTAATCCCCTTCAGAAATAACATACAAACTTGTTTTTACTTTACAACATGTTTTGCCTTTTACAAACTTTCTTTTTATTTACTCTACACTTGACTTTTACAATACAAAACAAGAGTTTGACAAAAATCTTAAGCATGCATTACTAGGTTGAGCTTTCAGTCACTTAACATCTATCAACTAGGCCTTTCGGGGTGACAATAAAAATATAAGCCCAACAATACAATTCTAAGCAAGCAAGACCTAATTTCGTTGAACAAAGGACTTAAAGATACATAAGAGATAAGATTTTTTTTTTAAAAAAAAACGGACTAAAAATCATGATCATGCTGTTCAAACATAATTTATACAAACTTAATCATAAAGAGGGTGCACCATCAACTCATCATAACAAACCAAGCAAGAGAGCAAGCAAGCAATTCAAGCACTCAAACATTGTCCAAGCATAACGCTCAAGAACTCCAAGCTATCACAACATACCCCACCTGCAACTTAAAATGATACATTGTCCCCAACGTATCTCTAATTTGTTGGAATACAGAAACAAGCAGAAGAAGAAAACAAGATCATTAAGCATTCTAATTCCTTAATTTTGACCTCAAAATAAGCATGTTAACAGGGTATTAAGATGGTTTTAAGAAACACATACCTTTGAAGAATTCGTTCAATCCAATATGCTCCTCACGAATTCTCAGCTCCAAATCTTCAGTGTACCATCAAGAGATCTTCTCGACTATTCTCAACCTTAAATTTGAGTGGTGGAACTCAAGATTGAAGTGAATTTGTGAAGGGAATAGAATGGATTTCAGGTGAAGGAGAAGAACTCAGTAGAAAATTTTTTCCAGTTCTCTCTATTTTTCATCAACAAATTTTGAGAGTTTTATGCATCATCTTCATGCAAGTACTTGCAATGCCACTTCAATTGGACAACATGAAGTAGGATAGGTGGTTTAAAAGTGAAGAAACACCTCCCTTTTTGATAAATTTTGGATGTCCACTAACAATATAATTTTCATTTTAAATTCTTATTTTCATTAATTCCAAATTAACTAAAACTTATTTAATTAAATTCAAAATTTCAAAAATTCAATTCCTCAAATTGAATAAAAATGAAAATTATTTTGATTTTAATTAATTAAACATATTTAATTAATTAAATAACAATTTAATATCAAATATTAAATTAATCACACAACTAATATTTAAACATGAATCCTATTCATGTAAATAATATTTAAATCAATATTTAAATATTATAAACTCTCCAATTTCATTTAATTTCAATAAATTAAACGTTAACTAATTATATCGAATATAATTATACAAACCCTAATTTGAATTTGAATTATTTAAATTGAAACTCTAAATTCAATTTGAATATTTCAAATTGAAATTCAGTTTGAACACTTCAAGTGGATATCATTCCAAATTCATTCAATTTTCTAATTCAAGGTGTTCGCTTTCTATGAGTTAGTAGAGGGATCTCATAGACCTACAAATCATGAGATCCAAAAATTTGAGATTAATTGGCTAAAACTCTTTAGACCGAATTAATCAATATTCGTTAACTATCGAGTCACACCACTATAGCTGGATAGGTACACTCTCCTCACTGTAGATATATTTGTGTCCACTTGATTTAAACATAATCAATAAGTCAACCCTCTAATGAACAATTGGTTTGTGATCCAATCACTAAACCAGATCCATCTTGGGCCAATGAGAGGGTGGGGCCCCTTGTTCAAGACCTAGGTTCACCACTTAAGAGAACAACCTTTCTTCTATCCCTTAAATTAAGTAGACGTGAATTTCATCTTGCAGAACTATGTCCCCAATGATCTATCGTAACTTATCCCTAAAATGGGAGACTTATTGAGTAGTAATATTGGATTACTCTCACCTATGCAGATCAAAGGATAATCCCGAATAAACAGAAGTTCATAGCTAGCTCAGGATTAAGATCGAGTTACCTAGGTCATCTAAGCGAATTAGTTAGTCTTAAACAGTAAACAGTGTTATAAAGTATGAGTGACTTATTTTTTGGTCTGATAGTGTTACCAGAATAAGGCAACCTTATTCGTATACTATAGATAATTTTGACTATTTACTCGAACCTGATCTACTCTTATATCTCCTCATAAAGTTCAAGTATTCATATAATAGTCATGGATCTTAGTTTATTGGATTTAGACTTTACAAGTGCAATTTAAAAATTGAATAATAACTTTATTGAAGAAATGTTAAATAACATCTTTATTGATAATAGAAAATGTTTAACTCTACAACTTGCAAGTTGTAGGACATACAGCCCAACAAACTTCCACTTGGACTAAAACTCTAGTGGATAAATGTTGAGTTTAATGAGAGAAAACAAAAGGAATAAGTACAACAAACTAGGGCATTAGATACCCATTATTTCTCCCAAGTCCTAGTCCCACTTGGTGACCCTCGAACACTTTAGCCGAGAGGGCCTTTGTAAATGGATAAGCTAAGTTGTCTTGTGAGGCTATCTGTGTGACAATCACGTATCCTCTATGCACAATCTCTCTGATTTGATGGTACTTCGTTTGATGTGCTTTCCACATTTATGGCTTCTAGGTTCCTTTGAGTTTGCAACTGCTCCACTGTTATAACAATATAAAGTGACCGGCAGGTGCATATTTGGAACTACATCCAAATCATTTAGGAACTTTCTGAGCCATACTGTTCTTTATTCACATCGTGGAGTTAGCAATACAACTTTGCTTGATATTTCTCCACACTACTGCTCCTTCATTCAGAGTGAATACTAACCCCGAAGTTGATTTTCTTGAATCAATATCAGTCTGGAAGTTAGAATCAGTGTATCCAGTAAGGATTAGACCCTTAGCACCATACAAGAGCATATAATTCCTCGTTCCTCGAAGATACTTGAGGATGTTCTTAACGGAAATCCAATGACCATATCCAGGATTGGACTGAAATCTTCTGACAATTCCAACTTCATAGCATATGTCAGGATGAATACACAACATGGCATACATTAAGCTCCCTACTGCTGATGCATATGGAATTCGTTTCATAATTTCAACTTCTTGAGGTGTCTTAGGACTTTGTTCCTTAGATAGATGAATTCCTTGTCTGAAAGGCAACAATCCTTTCTTGGAACTTTGCATTTTATATTCAGACAATATCTTGTCTATATAAGATGCCTGAGATAATGCTAAAGTTTTGTTCTTTCAGTTCCGAACTATTTGGATCCCAAGAACAAATTGTGCTTCACCCAAATCTTTCATTTGGAATTGCGTAGCAAGCCATCTCTTGACGTCAGCTAGAAATTCTACTTCCTTTCCTATGAGTAGAATATCATCAACATACAGAACCAGAAAAGTGACAGTTTTGTTAACGATTTTCTTGTAAACACAAGATTCATCAACATTTTGTTCAAATCCATAAGATTTGATCGCAATGTAAAATCTTATATTCCAGGATTGAGACGCTTGTTTCAATCTATAAATAGATCGATTAAGCTTGCAAACCTTATGCTTTTGACCCCGTTCAATAAATCTTTTTGGTTGAGACATATAGATACTCTCTTCAAGATAGCCATTTAGGAAGGCTGTCCTGACATCCATTTGCTAGATTTCATAATCATAAAATGCAGCTATGGATAAAAGTAATCTAATAGACTTTTTTATGGCAACCGGAGAGAAAGTTTCTTCATAGTCTACCCCCTCTCTTTGGGTAAACCCTTTTGCCACATGCCTTTTCCAGCTCGGTCTCGTTTTTCTATTATAGATCCACTTACAATTGATGGGTTTTACCCTTTCTAGTTGATCTACAAGATCCCAGATACAATTGAAGTACACTAACTCCATTCCAAGGTCTATGGCTTTAATCCACTCGTCTTTATCCACATTTTCCATTGCTTGTTTAAAAGTTAATGGATCCTCTAAGCCATCATCGGGTATGATGACTCGAGTTTCAGTTAAACCCATGTACTGGTCAGGCTGTTGCAACACCCTCCCACTACGTCGATACACTTTTAACTCTTGAAAAGGATGTGAAGTACTAGTTTCATCAACAACTCTTGTTGATGGACCTGCGTAATTTACAACTCTTGTCGATGCTTTTGTCGTTTCTCTAGTCATTTCATCTATTACCAGCCTACTGTGAGGTTGATGATTTTGAATGTGGTCTTCCTCTAGAAAAGTTACATTTATCGATACGAATATGTTATCTTCTCGGAAATCATAAAAGAAACCACCTTTTGTCTCTTTAGGGTAACCTACAAATAGGCATACCTTTGAACGACATTCTAACTTCTTAGGATTTTGTACCAACACATGTGTTGGGCATCCTCAGATTCTGAAGTGATGTAAACTACCTTTACGTCCTCTCTATAGCTCGTAAGGTGTTTCAGAAACACTTTTCGAGGGAACCATGTTCAAAATATATACTACAGTCTGAACTGCATAACCCCAAAAGAACTTGATAACTGAGCATAACTCATCATAGAACGAACCATGTTTAACAAGGTTTTATTTCTCCATTCTGTCACACCATTTTGTTGAGGTGTGTCAGGTGTTGTGAGTTGCGACTGAATTTCATGTTCTATCAAATAGTCCTGGAATATTAGTTCATATACTTATCTCTTTGATCTGATCGAAGTGTTTTAAGCCTTTTACCTAATTGGTTCTCAACCTCAACCTTGTATTCCTTGAACTTTTCAAGTGTATCAGACTTATGATGTATTAGGTAAATGTAGTCATTAAAGGAACTCTATGAGAAGAGAACCTTAAGCGGAAGCAGATCAACCAAAAAAATTTTTTAATTGAATATAAATTTTAAATTATGGATAACGAAGCTCATTTGGTACCCAAAACGGCTATTGAGACCCACGGGGTTGCCTCGGAGCCCAAGTTTTGTGCGCAAATTTTCCGCTGAGCAAAAATTTTAAAATGGACCCAGGGGTTCAGAACTATGAGAAAAAGTAGTGTGCCATACGATTTTGGGAACAGAGCTCATTTGGTGCCCCAAATGGCTATCAAGCACGGTGGGACGCCTCAGGGCCCAATTTTTTTGTGCAAACTTTCCGCTGGGCGAAAATTTGAAAACGGACCTAGGGGTTCAAAACGATGAGAAAGAGTTGTGCGCCAAACGGTTTTGGGAACAGAGCTCATTTGGTGCCCCAAATGGCTATCGGGCGCGGTGGGGTGCATCAAAGTCTAATTTCTCTGCGCGAACTTTCCGTCGAACGAAAATTTATAAACGAACCCAGGGGATCAGAATGATGAGAAAACGTCGAGTGCCAGACGGTTTTGGGAACAGAGCTCATTTGGTGTCCTAAACGGCTATTAGGGCCAGCGAGGGTGCCCCAAGACCCAATTTTTGTGCTCGAACTTTTCGCCGGGCAAAAATTTAAAAACGGCCTAGGAGTTTAGAACAATAAGAACAAGCTGTACGCCAAACGGTTTTGGAAAAGGAGCTCATTTGGTGCCTTTAACGGCTATTGAGCCCAGCGTGCCTCGTGGCCCAATTTTTGTGCGAGAACTTTCCATCGGGCAAAAACTTTAAAACGAGCCCAGAAGTTCTGAATGATGAGAAAAAGCCGTGCGCCAGACGGTTTTGAGAACAGAGCTCATTTGGCACCCGAAACGGCTATCGGGCACGGCGAGGTTGCCCCGGGGCCCAATTTTGTTGCGCCAACTTTCCGCCGGCTAAAAGTTTGAAAACGGACCCAAGGGTTGCTGTGGGGCCCAATATTTGTTGCCCTAAACGACTATTGTGCTAGGCAGGGGTGCCGACGGGCCCCCGTCGGGTGAAAATTTGAAAATTGACTCAGGTGTTCTAAATGATGAAAAAGTCGAACGCCAGATGGTTTTTGGAATGGAGCTCATTTGGTGCCCCAAACGGCTCTCGGGATCAACATGAGTGCCCTAGGGCCCAATTTTTGTGCGCGAACTTTCCATCGGGAAAAAATTTGAAAACAAACCCAGGGATCCAAAATAATGAGAAACAGTCGTGCGTT
The DNA here is from genome assembly GCF_027475165.1 of Benincasa hispida. Classification (NCBI taxonomy): domain Eukaryota; kingdom Viridiplantae; phylum Streptophyta; class Magnoliopsida; order Cucurbitales; family Cucurbitaceae; genus Benincasa; species Benincasa hispida. The sequence goes on from NW_028326325.1 coordinate 19,045, forward strand.
AGACGGTTTTGAGAATGGAGCTCATTTGGTGCCCCAAACGGCTATTAGGCCCGGTGGGAATGCCCCGGGGCCCAATTTTTGTTCGCAAACTTTCTGCCGATTGAAAATTTGCACATGGAACCAAGGGTTAGGAATGATGAAAGAAAGTCTTGTGCTAGACAATTTTGGGAATGGAGCTCATTTGGTGCCCCAAACGGTTAATGGGCCCAGCGAGGTGCCTCAGGGCTCAATTTTTATGCGCGAGCTTTTGGTCGAGGGAAAATGAAAACAGATCCATGTGTTCAAAATGATGAGAAAAAGTCGTGCGCCAGGCGGTTTTAGGAACGGAGCTCCTTTGCTGCCCCAAATGGTTATCGGGCTCGACAGGGGCCCCCGTGCAAAAAATTTTGAATGCAAACTTTCCATCGGGTGAAAATTTGGAAATGAACCCAGAGGTTCAGAACGATAAGAAAAAACCATGCGCCATATGATATTTGGAACGAAGCTCATTTGGTGCCTCAAACGGCTTACGGACCCCGCCGGGGGTGCCCGAAACCCAATTTTTGTGCATGAACTTTCCATTGGGCAAAAATTTGAAAATGGACCAAAAGGTTCAGAACAATGAGAAAAAGTCGTATGCCGAATGATTTTGGGAACGGAGCTCATTTGGTGCCTCAAACGGCTATCAAGCCCGGTGTGGGTGCCCCAGGCCTAATTTTTGTGTGCGAACTTTCCGTCGGGTGAAAATTTAAAAACGAACCAAGGGTTCAGAATGATGAGAGAAAATTATATGCATGACGGTTTTGGGAACAGAGCTCATTTGGTGCCTCAAATGACTATCAAGCCTGACGGGTGCCTCGGGGACCAGTTTTTGTGCGCGAACTTTTTTTCGGGCAAAAATTTGAAAACAGACCCAGGGGTTCAAAACGATAAGAAAAAGTTATTCGCCAGAAGATTTTGGGAACGGAGCTTATTTGATGCCCAAACGGCCATCGAGACCAGCGGAGGTGCCTCGTGGCCCAATTTTTGTGCGCAAAGTTTCCGCCAGACGAAATTTTGAACACAGACCCAGGGGTTCAGAACCTAGCTCATTCGGCGCACCAAATGTCTATCGATCCCGACAAGGATGCCCTAGGGCCCAATTTTTGTACATGAACTTTTCGTCGTGTGAAAATTTGAAAACAGATGCAGGGGTTCAGAACGATGAGAAAAAGTTGTGCTCTAGACGGTTTTGAGAACAAAGATCATTTAGTGGCCCAAACGACTCACGAACCCGGCGGGGGTGCCTTGGGGTCCAGTTTTTGTGCGCGAACTTTCTGTCAAGCAAAATTTCAAAGCAGACCTAGGGGTTCAAAATGATGAGAAAAAGTCGTGCGCCAGACAGTTTTGGGAACAGAGCTCATTTGTTGCCCAAACAGCTATCGGGATCGGTAGTAGTGCCTCGTGGCCCAATTTTTGTGCGCAAAGTTTGCGCCATAAAAAATTTTGAACACGGACCCAGGGGTTCAAAAGGATGAGAAAAAGTCGTGGGCTAGACGGTTTTGGGAACGTAGCTTATTTAGTGCCCCAAATGGCTATCAGACCTGACAGGGGTGCTCTGGGGCCCAATTTTTATGAGCGGACTTTTCGCCTTGCGAAAATTTGAGAATAGACGTAGGGGTTCAGAACGATGAGAAAAAATCTTGCGCCAGACGATTTTGGGAACGGAAATCATTTGGTGGCCTAAACGACTATCGGGCCTAGACGGGATGCCCGGAGACCCAATTTTTGTGCACGAATTTTGAACTGGGCAGAAATTTGAAAAAGAACCAAGGGGGAGAAAAAGACATGCGCCAGACGGTTTTGGGATTAGAGCTCCTTTGGTGCCCCAAACAGCTATCGGTCCCAGTGGGACCCAATTTTTGTGCGCGAACTTTCCGTCGAGCGAAAATTTGAAAATGAACCCAAGGGTACAGAACGATGAGAAAAAGTCGAGTGCCATACGGTTTTGGGAACGGAGCTCATTTGGTACCCCAAACGGCTAGCGGGCCCGGCGGGGGTGCCCCGACGCCCAATTTTTGTGCGCGAACTTTCTGCCAAGCGAAAATTTGAAAACAAACCCAAGGGTTCATAACAATGAGAAAAAGTCGTGCGCTAGACAGTTTTGGTAACGGAGCCCATTTTATGCCCCAAATGGCTATTGGGCCTGATGGGGGTGCCCCGGGGTCCAATTTTTGTGTGCCAACTTTCTATCGAACGAAAATTTTAAATAGACCCAGGGGTCTAGAACGATGAGAAAAAGCGGTGCGCCAAACGATTTTGGGAATGGAGCTTATTTGGTGCCCCAAATGTCTATTGGTCCCGGCAGGGGTGCCTCGAGTCCCAATTTTTGTGCGCGAACTTTCCCCTGGGCAAAAATTTGAAAACGGACCAAGGGGTTCAGAACGATGAGAAAAAGTCATGTGCCGGATGGTCTTGGGAACGAAACTCACTTGGTGCCTCAAATGGCTATCAGGCCTAGTGGGGGTGCTCCGGGGCCCAATTTTTGTGCGCAAACTTTCCACCGGACGAAAATTTAAAAATAGACCCGGAGGTTCAGAACAATGAGAAAAATTCCACGCTAGACGGTCTTGGGAAGTAAGCTCATTTGGTGCCTCAAACAGCTATTGAGCCCGATGGGGGTGCCTTGGGGCCAAATTTTTTAGCACGAATTTTCCGTCAGGTTAAAATTTTGAAAACGAACAAGGGGTTCAGAACGATGAGAAAAAGTCGTCACGGTTTTGGGAACAGAGCTCATTTATTGACCAAACGGCTCCTGGGCCCAACGGGGTGCCTTGGGATACAATTTCAAACTTTCCGCTGGACGAAAATTTGAAAACAGAACTAGATGTTCAGAATGATGAGAAAACGACGTGCGCCAAACGATTTTAGGAACAAAGCTCATTTGGTGCCCAAAACGGCTATCGGCCCCGCGAGCGTGTCTTGGGGCTAGATTTTTGTGCGCGAACTTTTTGCTGGGTGAGAATTTGAAAACGGTCCCAAAGGTTTAGAATGATGAGAAAAAGTCGTGCACCACACGATTTTAAGAACGAAGCTCATTTGGTGCCTGAAACGACGATCAGGTTCGGCAGAGGTGCCTCGAGGCCCAATTTTTGTGCGCGAACTTTCCACCGAGCAAAAATTTGAAAACAGACCCAAGGGTTCAGAACGATGATAAAAAGGCGTTCGTCAGACGATTTTGAGAACGGGGCTCATTTGGTAACCTAATCGGCTCCCAAGCCTTGTGGGGTGCCTCGGAGCCCAATTTTTGTGAGCGAACTTTCCACCGAGCGAAAATTTGAAAACAAACCCAGGGGTTCAGAACAATGAGAAAAATTTGTGCGCCAGACGGTTTTGAGAATGAAGCTCATTTGGTGCCCCAAACGGTTATCGGGCCCCGCTGGGTTCCCCGAGTCCCAATTTTCGTGCGGAACTTTCCACCGGGTGAAAATTTGAAAATAGACCAAGGGGTTCAAAACGATGAGAAAAAGTCGTGCGTCGGACGTTTTAGGAAACATAACTCATTTGGTGCCCCAAATGGCTCCTGGACCCGCAGAGGGTTGATAACAGACAGAAATGCACGTTATTACAGTACTAAATTATTATACAATGCAGGTTTGCGTTGAAAAAATATATAAGATTGCGTCTAAAAAGCATTAAGTTCATAACATCTTTGTCGCATGCGTTCATCGCATGAAAACATTTAACTTTTGTATTTTTGTGCAGAATATGCGTTGACGCAAGGCTTAAAATGCGATCACAAGAAAGCAATGGTAGAGCACAGTGTTACCGCAAGGCTTTACGGTGATGTATGCTCACAAATATCTGCTCAAGAAGATTTGCCGCATAGAGCTGGCGCATCAGACAGAGAATTCATGTCATCCCATTAGTGCAATCATAAGAGAGAATAAGCCTTTCATCCCGAGGCTCTATAACTACCAAAGGCAACCTTCAGTGAAGGGGTTCACCTAGTTCGACAGTTAGATAATTTTCTCCATAGTTAGAAGTAGCCTTATTCTTAGTTTTTCTTTTATTTAAAAGGCGGAAGCGAGAGAAGCGAGATTGTGCCGAGAGATCGTTCCGGTGAACTTGGAAGAGTGCTGGAAGCGTCGAGATCACATAGAGGGTCAACGCCTGCGGAAGCAGGAATATCTTGTGAACAGAATAGAGTTAACAGTGTAAAAGCCTTGGGATGCAAGAGGTTGCTACCAGGATCTCTGTTCTTATCTTCCATTGTCATTTTGTACTTGAACTTATCTATAGAAATGGAATTTACTTCTTTATATATGTTCACTCTCTATTTATTACGCATGAGTAGCTAAATTTGTCGAATAGGTTGAGAAGCATTTACCTACCATAATTGGGGATCTTCATTCTAGGCGATTATCTTGTATTATGTATGCGTCATTCGTCCATTAGAAATACTCGGGAGGGTAGTCTAAGGATAGAATCTAGGCTTGGAAAAGTCAGGTTAGAATCTAGACTCGGAAAAGTCAGATTAGAATGCATAATCAAGAGATAGGAGCTTAGGAATAAGCATTGTTTGCTATTAACGCATCGCATGCATCCTAGATATAGGTTATAATTGTATGCGGTCACCTTGTCTTTCTGTGCATCTTGCATCATCGCATAGGCAAAAAGTAGAAACTTAGGAATAAGCTCTATAGACATTATTACATTCATCGCATGCGTCCTAGAATTAGGAGCACCGCATTTGCATTGGAAAATGATGTGCTGTCGCATGAGTGTAGCATGATCGCATAGTTTGAATGCATTCCCGGAAGCGCTAGCTAAAGACCTTTTCAACCCGTTCCTCCGCATACTCAGTGTATCCACCACATAATCACTTTTTCCTCAAATCTGCCGCATACTTTTTATTACCGCAAACAACAACCTAAAAACAACTCTTGATTTATTGTTTACCACAAAGTCTTCTTAAAAATTATCACCGCATACCGTTTTCCTTATTCCCTGAGTTCGACCCTAGACTTGCCAAGAAACTCAATAGGATTTATACTTGGATTCTACTAAGAAAACTTGTTGCACAACGCATTTTCATCACCGCAATCCATTTCATAATTTTCCCTCATAAAATAACGCATCAGGGGTGCCTTGGGATCCAATTTTTGTGCACAAACTTTCTGCTGGGCGAAAATTTGAAATCGGACCCAGGGGTTCAGAACAATGAGAAAAAGTCGGCACTAGACGATTTTGGGAACTGAGCTCATTTGGTGGCCAGAATCCAATAAACTAAAAGATCCATGACTATTACATGAGTACTTGAACTTTATGTGGAGACATAAGAGTGGATCAAGTTCGAGTAATCAATCAAAACAGTCTATAGTATACGAATAAGGTTAGATGCCTTGTTTTGGTAATACTATCGGATGCGACCCACTCTGTGGTTGTTACAATGAGAGGTAAAGTGCTATAAATGAAATTATCCTAATTCATTCATGTGGTGAAATGTGGAGTGGGGGCATCCTATGCAATGAGTTTGCATAAGATCGGACCAAGAAATAAGTCATGCTTACTTTATAACGTTGTTTATTGTTTAAGGCTGACTATTTCATAGCGATGACCTAGGTAACTTGACTTTAATTTTGAGCTAACTATGAATTTTTGTTTATTCGAGATTATCCTTAGATTTGCATAAGTAAGGGTTGGCTCAACAGCATCGGCTCAATAAGCCTCCCATTTCAAGGGTAAGACCGGATAAATAGATGGGGACATAGAGTGCAAGATGGAATTCACTCCTACTCACTTTTAGGGATAGTAGAGAGGTTTTTCCCTTAAGTGCTTACCCCGGGTCTTGAACAAGGGCCCCACCCTCTCATTGGCCTGAGAGAGATACGGTTTATTGATTTGATCACAAACAAATTATTCATTAGAGGATTAGTCGAACTTAAGGAAAAAAAGGTAATTTCAGGGATAAAACAGCTATTGACCCAGCCGTTATTACGAATAACTTATGAAGGGTTAACTTATTAATCATTGTTATATCGAGTGGACATAATACATCTACAGTGAAGGGAGTGCAACTATTTAGCTTTAGTGGAGTGACCTGATAGTTAATAAATTGGGGTTAATTCGGTGTAAAAAGTTTAACCAATTAATCTCGGATCGTTGGAGCTCATGATCTGTAGGTCCATTAGTGTTGGGAATGTCCTAAAAATCACAGTTCGTAAATATTGTTAACATATTCTATTTATCAATAAAAGTATTATTTATTGAGTATTTTATTCAATAAATTGTTATTGATATTGCATTCTGTTATAAAAATTCAATAAACGAATCCATGGCTATAATATGAATACTTTAACTTTATCTAGCAACATAAAAGAGGA
>NW_028326326.1:0-25296 GCF_027475165.1 Benincasa hispida
CAGTAGAATAAGGATCTAATTACACTCTAATTGCGTTTAATTAAAAGGAAACAATGCAAAAAAAAAAAAACAGTAAATTAAAAAGAAGTAAAGTACAATCTTTGTAGCTCCCGAAAAAAGTTTTTCCTCGCTGCATCTCGACCCGAACTCTTCCGGACCACCACTAGAGTTTACCCACTATTCTCTGGACACAGAACCGGGTTGTGGGGCCCGGTGAATGAAGGAATGAAAAGGGGAAGAAATGATGGTTCAAGGTTAATGTGAGAAAGATAGGAGAATTTTTTGTGAGAATTTTTTAAACAAAAAATAGAAAAAAATTTCCAAGAAGGAGAGAAAAAGATTTCAAAAACCTCTTTTTATTAAACGATTACATGCATCTAATGCATGTAAAAACTCACCAAAATTCAACACCTCACAAAGCACTAAACCAAAGTGGGCTATGTGTCATTTTATAATGTTTACACATAGTCCACTTAAGTTAGAGGGATTATCCAACAAAATTTTTGGATAAGTCCACTAACTTTTAGTTAAGGGCAAAATGGTCTTTTTCTATCTAGTCAAAGTCAGACTTTGACTTTTAGCGAAAAATCAATCCTTTGACTTTTTATAGTTTTGACCCTCTTGACTATTTTTGACCTACCGAACATGAATCCGCATTCATATTTTCGAAATTCAAAACACATTTGAATATAGAGCGCCATACAAAAAACCGATAGCGATATCACATATACTTGTCAGTTTTAATCCCTTTTCCTAATTCGAACAATTCGAATTAATCCAACATACTGTTCTAATTTAATCCATATGAACTAGTAGGGGGACCTAATGGACCTACAGATCATGGGCTCCAACAATCTGAGATTAACCGGTAAAACTCTTTAACCTAATTAATCAACATTTGTTAACTAATGGGTCATTCCACTAAAGTCCCATAGTTGCACTCTCCTCACTGTAGATATATTTCTGTCCATCTGATATAACCATAACCAGTAAGTCAATCTTTCACAGGTTTTTCGTGGTCTTGGCTGGGTTAAAATACCGTTTTACCCCCAAAAACACTTCTTGTTCCTTCAGTCCCACTGAACCTCTAAAGAACAATTGATTTGTGGTCCAACCAAAAAATCCAGTCCCTCTCAACCTAGTGAGAGGGTGGGGCCCCTTGTTCTTATTTCGAAGTCAGCACTTAAGGGAACAACCTATCTACTACCCTTAGAGACGGGTAGGAGTGAAATCCGTCTTGCACCCTATGTCCCTAGCTATTTACCTGGTCTTACCCCTGAAATGGAGGCTTATTGAGCCAACGCTATTGAGCTGCTCTCACCCATGCAGATCTAAGGATAATCCTGAATAAACAAGAGTTCATAGTTAGCTCAGGATTGAAATCGAGTTACCTAGGTCATCAAATTTGAATTAGTCAGTTTTAAACAGTAAACGGTGCTATAAAGTAAAAGTGACTAAGTTGTGGTCCAATCTTATACAAACTCATTGCATAGGATGCCCCCACTCACATATCTCTATATGAACGATTCAGGATCACATCGTTTGTACTAACTACAAAGTGGGCCACATCCATAGTGTCCCCATAACAAAGTGCCCAGCCTTATCCCTATACTATAGACCATTTTAGGCTATATACTCGAACTTGATCCATGTTTTATGTCATCACATAATGTAACGACCCAGATTTGTACGCATACAGGAAATTAAATGTCAAATATTAAGCAGAACGAAATTTTATTTAAAGGGGTGGAAATTTAGAAGGAAAAAAATGAATAATTGGAAATTGGAAATTTATTGGATTAATTGGAAATTTATTCATTATCCAAAAATAATGAATGAGGGAGCAGAATCATGGAGGATTAATTAGAAGTTTGACGCTAGCTAATTCAGGAGACAACGGGTAGTAGATAACTTTTTGTTTGGGCACTGCTCATTGGAAGAATTGAAGGTGAATTAATTGCCCATATACTCTTAAAATTTGAAAGAGTTAAAAATAAACTTTGAAAGAGTTGAAAAAGATTTAATAGGAATCCACAAGCAGAGAAGGCAAAACGCCGCGTGAAAACAATCGAGATTGGATAGATACATGGAGAAGAGCGAGAGTAAAGACGCGAGAATTCATTTGCAGACAGTAGGAAAGAGGGGGAGCAGGAGCCAGAGCAGGAGGCAGGACTGGGAGAGAGAGCCACGATCGGTGAGTAAGAGCGTGCGAGAGCTAAAGCGAGAACGATAACGAGATAGGGGGGGAGAGTGAGAGCAAAAGCGGGAGCGGGAGCGAGAGTCGCGAGCGAGACCACGAAGCGAGAGCGAGACCAGCGACAGCGACAGCGAGAGTGTGAAGTCGACGAGACTAACCAGTGAGAAGTTGGAGAAAAAAAAATAAAAGCGAGAATCTAGAGACAAAGAAAGCTGAGATTATGACAGAAGCGTGGATTATGCATTGAATTTGGCCACGATCTTATAGATTATACATAGAAAAACCCTAAAATTGAATACAAATAAAGAATGATGACGTAAGGGAAAACGTTAGCCAAGATTAGGTGTCTTATTGAGAGAAATCCTTAAACCCTAAGTAATTTTAAAGAAGCCACCTGTAGGATGATTTGTCACACTGGGAAGAGCTGAAAACTATTATAAATAGACCCTTTGCCGAAGATTTAACCCATTCTCAAACAAATCTCAATAACAAAGAATCATGTGAAAGAGTAAGTGTGAGTGAGGAAGTTCTGTGAGGCTAAAAGAGAAAAGATCGGGTAAGGTGTTGCCCAAATTTCCTTTTAGTTTAAAAAGGGAAAGCTCTACTGATCAAATCATAAAGAATAATAAGGAATAACTAGATCACAGTAAGTATTTTATCTCACCCTCTCTTTAAATGTTCTATGGTAGTGTACCTTTATTATGTTGCATGATTATATTAATTGTTATATTGCATTACATGTTTAGAACACGTTTCTCTACAAGGGACTCCATGCATTATGATTGTTCATGATTACATTAAAATCAAGTTTTAATTAGGTGTAAAATTTAAATTATGTTTCCAAAACTCATCTCATGATAGAAAAGTCTAAGTATGCATGTCGTAGCGGTCGGATCATAATGTGTAAGGATCCGGGCGTTACAGTTTGGTATAAGAGCGTTTGGGCCAAATAGGCTCTATTGCATTAGAAGAGTCGTGGTGTTTGATGTTCAGCCTGTTAAGTGATGCCCATAGCCATGCCAAATACGCTGGTAAGTGGAATGTTTTAACAAGTAATTTAGTAAATAATTTAGTAAACATAGGTATGAGCTATAAAAAAGGATTCGAGAATACAGGACATTCCATCCTTTAATATTTGACGAATCATCCGTGCATCCAACTATAACATTGAATTGGATAGAAATAGAACTATTTTCCGCCGTATGAACATCCTAGAAGAACAAAAAGTAAATTGTGCCACCTTCAGAGGCGATGCAAAGTTCTGGTGGGAATCCACACAAAGAACAATCAAAGGTACAGTCTCATGGCAGCAATTCAATCAGGCTTTTTACAACAAGTATTTCCCTTTGATAGTGAGATGTCAAAAGGAAGTGGAATTTCTTAATCTTCGTCAAGAGAACATGTCGGTGGCAGAGTATGAACAAAAATTTGATCGCTTGTCTCACTCTGTCCCTCGACTAGTAGACACAAAAGAGAAGAAGGTGGAAAGGTTTATTTGGGGATTAAGAGAAGGCATTCTAGGCAATTGTTACGTGCATTTTCCGACACAATAGTAAAGTTCCTTACACCTCGAGTCGACCTTACTCATGGAAGTAATCTTCGCTGCCAAAACCTTAACTTCGAACGAGGATTCATGCCAAATCAAAAGAGGAAATTCACCCAACAAGGCTTCCAACGTTCCACAACGCAAAAAAAATTTCCCAAGCACTCAGGGCATACATCACAAGTAGAAGACCGAACATGTCACATATACAAATTATGCAATATGGAAAAACACCATTAGGGGCAATGTCTTCGGAACATAGGGGTTCGTTTCAACTGTGGCCAGATAGGTCACTATACAAAGGCTTGCCCAAAGTTCATCAACCAAGTATCAATGGCCCAGACCACCCAGCCTACTAGTAACAAGGTTACCCAACAACAGAAAGGACGGGTGTTTGTTGTTACACATCAAGAGGCAGAGGATCAAGATGCAGTTGTTACAGGTACATTACCCATCCTCGAGTATTATGCCTTCACTTTATTTGATTCAGGCTCTAGTCATTCATTCATCTCTACAACATTTGCACAACATGCTCAATTAACATCAAAGCCCTTAGGCTACATTCTATCCGTAGCTACTCCTGCCGGAGTATCTATGTTGGCCCACTCAGTAGTAGAAAACTGTGAATTGTCAGTATCAGGATATAAACTAGGGGTGACCCTTATCATCCTAGACATAAGTGATTTTGACATAATACTAGGTATAGACTGGTTAGCAGCAAAGTATGTAAGCATAGATTGCCATAATAAAAAGGTCATATTCACCTTTCCAACAAGGATCAAGTTTAAGTTTAAGAGTTCTAATACACCATCAACTCCAAGAATAATTTCAGCCTTAAAACCTAAACATTTGCTCAACCATGGGGCTTGGTCATATTTAGCAAGCGTAGTAGATTTACGAAACCAAAACAATGAAATTAAGGCCATTCATGTAATAAGAGAATTTGAAGATGTATTTCCAAAAGAGCTACCGGGTTTACCACCGAATCGAGAAATAGAATTTTGTATAGATCTAATTCCCGGAGCTGAACCAATATCTAAAGCACCATATAAAATGGCACCTGCGGAATTAAAAGAACTCAAAATATAATTACAAGAATTTTTAGATAAGGGATTTATACGCCCTAGCGTGTCTCCATGGGGAGCACCTATCTTATTTGTTAAGAAAAAGGATGGATCAATGTGTTTATGTATAGATTATCGGGAGTTGAATAAGTTGACAATAAAGAATAAGTATCCACTCCCACGCATTGATGACCTATTTGACCAATTACAAGGAGCCTCAGTATTCTTCAAAATAGACTTACGATCTGGATATCATCAACTACGAATCAAGGAGTCGGATATACCCAAGACTACTTTCCAAACAAGATATAGGCATTATGAATTCGTTGTGATGCCCTTTGGATTAATGAATGCCCCAACAGCCTTCATGGACTTGATGAATAGAATTTTTAAGGACCATCTTGATAACATTGTGATCGTATGATATTTTAGTCTATTCCAAGTCAGAGACATAACATGAAAGAAAAACATCTTAGGGACGTTTTTTCCATATTAAGAAATGAAAAGTTGTATGCCAAATTCTCTAAGTGTGAGTTTTGGACGCGAAAAGTTGCCTAGGCATATTGTAAAGCAAGAAGGAATCTCAGTGGATCCTGCTAAGATTGAAACGGTTATCAACTGGCCTCGCCCAACAACAAGTTAGCGAGGTGCGAAGCTTCCTTGGATTAGCAGGATATTATAGACGATTTGTGAAAAAACTTCTCAAGTATAGCATTACCCTTAACTAACCTCACTAAGAAGAATAATCCTTTTGTTTGGAACCAAGCATGTGAGCAAAGCTTCCAGGAACTAAAAGAAAAGTTGACCACAACCTCTATTCTCACTATACCTGACGGATCAGGGGGTTTAACTGTGTACAGTGATGCATCGAAGAAGGGGCTTGGTTGTGTATTGATGCAACATGGAAAGGTAATAGCATATGCTTCAAGACAACTAAAACCTTATGAACAAAATTATCCCGTTCATGACTTGAAGTTAGCTGTCGTAGTCTTTGCCTTAAAGATATGGAGACATTACTTATATGGGGAAAAGATCCAAACTTATACAGATCATAAAAGCCTTAAGTACTTCTTTACCCAAAAAGAGTTAAATATGAGGCAATGAAGATGGTTAGAATTAGTCAGACTATGACTGTGAGATCCTCTATCATTTAGGAAAAGCTAACATTATTGCTGATGCTCTTAGCTGAAAGTCAGCACATACAGCAGCTCTAAGTACCATCTCCAAACACATAATAGATGATCTTGAAAGAGCTGAGATCTCACTAATACCAGAAACCTTCACAACTCAAATAGCACAGTTAATTGCAAGACCTGCATTAAGGCAAAGGATAATTGATGCACAACAAATAAACAAATACCTAAACAAACAACGACAATCAGAGAATGGAGAAACCAATCAATTCTCTACAGCCCCAGACTCTGCACTCCTTTACCGTGGGCGTCTATGTGTACCAAATGATGAAGAAATCAAGAAAGAACTATTGAAGGAAGCTCATGAATCATGCTTTTCAATATATTCTGGGAGTACCAAAATGTATCGAGACTTGAAAGCACATTACTGGTGATGTAAAATGAAAAAGGATATAGCTGACTATGTATGTAAATGTTTGGTTTGTCAATAGGTGAAAGCTCTACGGCAACAACCACAAGGACTTCTTCAGCCTCTAAGTATTCTAGAATGGAAATGGGAACATATTTCTATGGACTTCATCTCAGGACTCCCGAGAACTGTTAAAGGCCACAACATGATTTGGATGATTGTAGATCGACTCACCAAATCGGCCCACTTCCTACCATGCAAAACTACTCATACTATGGAAGCACTAGCTCAAATCTACTTAAAAGAGGTCATCCGGTTACATGGAATCCCAGTATCAATTGTTTCAGATCGAGACCTTCGTTTCGTCTCCAAGTTCTGGAAAAGTTTACAGAAAGCAATGGGCACACAGCTAAATTTCAGCACAGCCTTCCACCCACAAACTGATGGCCAAACAGAACGAGTTAATCAAATCCTAGAAGACATGTTGAGGGCACGTACTTTGGATTTTACTGGAGCATGGGATTCGCAGATACATCTTATAGAATTTGCTTATAATAATAGTTATCAGGCGACAATTGGTATGGCTCCCTTCGAAGCCTTATACGGAAAGAAATGCAGATCCCCTATACACTGGGATGAAATTGGGGAGCGAGCACTATTAGGGCCTGAATTGGTACAGCAAACATCAGAGTCAATCAAGTTAATTCGAGAAAAAATGCGAACAGCCCAAAGCAGATTGAAGAGTTATGCTGATAATCGACGAAAAGAATTGGAATTCAAAGTGGGAGATCACGTATTTCTAAAAGTAGCACCAATGAAAGGCATTATGCATTTCGAATGAAAAGGCAAGCTCAGCCCTCGCTTCATTGGACCCTTTGAAATATTAGAGCGTATTGGCCAAGTAGCTTACCGATTGGCATGACCACCCACACTTTCTACAATTCATAATATCTTTCATGTATCGATGCTTCGAAAATACGTGTTTGACCCATCACACATAGTAAATTATGAACCTCTACAAATAAGTGAAAACTTGGAATATGAGAAGACTCCAGTTTGCATCCTAGCAAGAGAGAAGAAGTCGCTTCGTAATCGAGAAATAAGTTTAGTAAAGGTTCTCTGGAAAAATCAGCAAGTGGAAGAAGCTACATGGGAACGAGAAGAAAAGATGAAAGAAAAATACCCTTATCTTTTTAAGAACCAAGAAACTTTCGAGGACGGAAGTACTTAAGGGGGAAAGAATGTAACAACCCAGATTTGTACGCATACAGGAAATTAAATGTCAAATATTAAGCAGAACGAAATTTTATTTAAAGGGGTGGAAATTTAGAAGGGGAAAAATAGGAAATTTATTCATTATCCAAAAATAATGAATAAGGGAACAGAATCAGGGAGGATTAATTGGAAGTTGGATGCTAGCTAATTCAGGAGACAACGGGCAGTAGATAACTTTTTGTTTGGACACTACTCATTGGAAGAATTGGAGATGAATTAATTGCCCATATACTCTTAAAATTTGAAAGAGTTAAAAAAAAGAGGAAGTGGAATCCACAAGCAGTGAAGGCAACCACGCGTGAAAACTAGCGAGATTGGAGAGAACATTGGAGAGAGCGAGATTCTTAGCGAGACAGTAATAAAGAGCGGGAGCGAAAGCGAGAGCAAGAGCGGGAGCAAGAGCGGGCGAGAGCGGGAGCGAGAGCAAGAGTGGGAGCGAGAGCGAGAGCGAGAGCGAGAGCGCGACTGAGACCAGCGAGAGTGAGAGCGCGACCAATGACAGCGAGAGCGAGAGCGAAAGTCGCGAGAGCTAAACTAGTGAGAAAGCTGGAGAGAGCGAGATTCTGAGAACAAAGAGAGCGAGATTTGGATAGAAGCGTGGATTATGCGTTGAATTTGGCCACGATCTTATAGATTATACATAGAAAAACATTAAAATTGAATACAAACAAAGAATGATGACGTAAGGGAAAACATTAGCCAAGAATTAGGTGTCTTATTGAGAGGAAACCTTAAACCCTAAGTAATTCTAAAGAAGCCACCTGTAGGATGATTTGTTGAGAAGAGCTGAAAACTACCATAAATAGAACCCTTTGCCGAAGATTTAACCCATTCTCAAACAAATCTCAGTAACAAAGAATCGTGTGAGTGAGGAAGTTCTGTGAGGCTAAAAGAGAACACTTGTGATTGTGCATTTGGTCACTACCCTACGTGAGAACTGCTTACTGGTATATTATATACTCATCCTATATTTTTATAGACTTTGTAGGTAAGGACACAACGTAGATGGTAGAATTGGACATCACTCAAATGGCCAACCGTCAAACTCACTATTATAGGCATATGCATTTTGTACCACCACGCTATTGTTTTATGGATCCTGGTGTTTTGATAAATAAACTTTTTATATAGTTTTTCTATCTAATTAATAAAATTGAGATATGTTCTTTGAAATTATGCTTCTAGAACTCTTCTCATGATAGAAAAGTCTAAGTATGCATGTCGTAGCGGTCGGATCATAATGTGTAAGGATCCGGGCATTACACATAAAGTTCAAATCTACATTAAATAGCCTCAGGACCTTAGTTTATTGGATTCAAGATTACAATTTCATTAACGATTTTATCGTAAAACAAAACAAAATATGTTTATCAATTTACAAATTACGAGTTTTAGAACATAAAATCCAACACCTTCTTCATTTGTTAATTCAACCGCACCGTGCGGGAATACTTCTTTAATTATGAATGGTCCGGACCAACGTGATTTCAATTTTCCCAGAAAGAGTCGTAGCCTAGAATGAATATCAAGACCTTCTGACCAACCTAGAGATTCTTTTCACACAGTCGTTTGTCATGCCAACGCTTTGTCGTTCTTTGTAGATCTTGGCATTTTCATACACTTGAAGTCTCCATTCGTCTAGCTCGAGTAACTAAAGTTTTCTCTCCTCCCCTGCAATCCTCAAATCAAAGTTAAGCTTCTTCACTGCCCACAATACCTTATGCTCTAATTCCAGTGGTAAATCACATGCCTTCCCAAACACCAACGCATACGGGGACATGCCTATGGATGTTTTATAGGCAATCCTGTATGCCCATAAGGCATCATCAAGCTTCATGGCCCAATCCTCTTGTGAGGGATTCACCACCTTTTCTAGAATCAACTTGATTTCTCTATTAGACACCTCGGCTTGGCCGTTTGTTTGGGGGTGATATGCAGTGCCAATCTTATGACGAACATTGTACTTGAGCAGCAGTTTGTTAATGATTCCATTAACAAAGTGGGAGCCTTCATCACTTATTGTGGCATGTGGGGTGCCAAAACGAGTGAAGTTGTTTCTCTGTAAGAATCTGGAGAATGTCGCCACATCATTTGCGATGCATGATACCGCTTCAATCCACTTGGAGACATAATCGACGACTAATAGAATGTACTTGTGACCATTTGATGATGGAAATGGTCCCATGAAGTCTATGCCCCACACGTCGAAGAGTTCCAATTCCAATATAATGTTCATTGGCATCGCATTCTTCCCTGAAATGTTTCCCATGTGTTGGCACTTTTTGCATTTCATAGAATAGTCTCGCGCATCCTTAAATAGAGTTGGCCATTAATACCCACTTTGTAACACTTTTGCTGTTGTGCGTTGTTCCCCGAAATGTCCATCATAGGGTGAGTCATGGCATTGAAAAAGTATGCATTGAAAAGAAGTCTCTACCACACAGAGTTGCAAGATCTGGTCTGGTCCCCTTCTGTAAAGATTCAGCTCGTTCCAGTAGTAGGATTTACATTCATGAATGAGTCCCTTCTGTTGGTGGGCTGTGTAATTTTTCGGAAATTGCTTACAGACCAAGAAATTGACAACATCTGCATACCATGGCAATTCTTCAAGTTTGAACAACTGCTCGTCTGGAAGGGATGCATTCACCTTCAATTGAATATGGTTTACATTCGGATTCTCTAATCTTGATAGGTGGTCAGCGACCTGGTTCTCCGTTCCCTTGCAGTCAATTATTTCCATGTTAAATTCTTGGAGGGGCAGAACCCATCTAATTAGCCTCGGCTTTGCATCTTTTTTGGTCATTAAATATTTTATTGTCGAGTTTTCGGTGTGAACTATAACTTTGGATCCCAATAATTAAGATCTAAATTTCTCAATCGCAAAGATTACCGCAAGAAGCTCCTTCTCTATGGTAGTGTAGTTTGCCTGGGCGGAGTTCAATGTTCTGCTCACATATGCGATGGCGTGTAACATTGTCTTTTCCTTCTGTGCTAATACTGCCACCATCGCATAACCGTTGGCATCGCACATCAGCTCGAATGGCTTTGTCCAGTCGTGTGTGATCAAAATAGATGTCATAATCAATGCGTTCTTCAGTACTTTGAATGTGTTGAGGCATTGTGAATCAAAGTCAAAAGTTCTGTTAGCCTCTAGCAACACACTCAACGGTCGATCTATCTTAGAGAATTTCTTCACAAATTGACGGTAGAATCCTGCATGTCTCAAGAAACTCCTTATAACCTTCAACTTTGCTGGAGGTGGAAGTTTTTCAACGGCCTCAATTTTTGCTTTATCCACCTCTAGCCCCTCATTTGAAACCTTGTGCCCGAGCACAATTCCTTCGTTAACTATGAAATGGCATTTCTCTCAATTCAGCACCAGATTGGTCTCTTCGCATCTTTTTATTATCCTCTCCAAGTTTTTCAGATAGACCTCATATGTTTGCCCATAAACTGAGAAATCGTCCATAAAAATTTCTACTGAATCCTCGAGATACTTGAAGAAGATTGCCATCATGCACCTCTGGAACATGCTCGGTGCATTGCATAATCTGAACAGCATGCGGCGAAAAGAAAACGTTCCATATGGGCAGGTGAATGTGGTCTTTTCTTGGTCTTCTAGTGCGATCATTATCTGGTTGGAGCCTGCATACCCATCAAGAAAATAAAAGTAGTCATTTCCTGCTAGTCGGTCTAGCATTTGATCAATGAAAGGTAAAGGGAAATGATCCTTCTTCGTCGCCGCATTGAGCTTTCAGTAGTCCATACAAATCTGCCAGCTAGTGACGGTCTTCATAGGTATTAACTCGTTGTTTGCATTTGGGACTACCGTCATTCCTCCCTTCTTGGGAACGCATTGCACGGGGCTAACCCACGTGCTATCGGCGATAAGGTATATTATACCAGCGTCCAACAATTTAATGATCTCCTTTTTTACAACCTCCTTCATCACAGGATTCAGTCTGCATTGAGGTTCGATGGAGCCTTTTTTATTTTCTTCGAGCCGAATGCTGTGCATGCAGTATGTTGGGCTAATTCCTTTTATATCTGCTAGCGGCCACCCGATTTCTTTTATATACTTCTTCAGGATGCTGAATAACACATTTTCTTGTTCTTCTGGTAGCGCAAGGGATATTATTATCGAAAAGGTTTCGTTTTGCCTAAGGAAAACATATTTCAAATGACTTGGCAGAGTTTTCAGCTCCAAGGTAGGTGGTTGTTCAAAGGAAAGATTCTGTGTTTTTCTCTCTTCATTCAAATTCAACTTGTCTTCATTGTTTACTGTGTTCATGATTACATGGCAGGTTTCTACGGATGCTATCGCATCCTCTTCTTCATCTTCTTCCTCGGACTTCAATTCTTCATCGCAACTGTGTCCACTGTCAGAATCTGATAGGTTTTCATCTTCTGGATACTTCATCGCCTTGATGATGTTAAACTTGAGCTTCTTCCCATTGATGTTCATCGTGATCTCTCCTTTGTACACATCAATTTGAGCACGACCAGTAGAAAAAAATGGTCATCCCAATATGATTGGCACGTCTTTGTCCGCCTCATAATCTAGAATGATGAAGTCTGCTGGTAGAATGAATTTATCGATTGTGACCAAGACATCCTTCAACTTTCCTTCAGCATGTACTAGGGACCTGTCTGTAAGCTAGAGAGTCACCGTCATGGATGTCATCTATCCCACATTCAATTATTTGAAGATTGAAAGTGGCATTAAATTTATACTAGCTCCAAGATCGCATAGTGCTTGACTGATGTAGATCCCTCCAATTGAACCAGGTATCGTAAAGCTTCCTGGTTCGTGCATCTTCGGTGGGATTATAGTGTTTGATTTTTGCATTAATGCCACCATAGCAAACTTTCCTGTGCTTCTTTTCTTTGACACCATGTCCTTAACAAACTTGGCGTATTTCGACATTTTCTCTATCACTTCTATAAATGGAATGTTGATGTGTAGTTGTTTTAATATTTCATGTAAGTGATGATACTGACCTTCATCATTTTGCTTCTTTTTCAGTCTGTGCAGGAATGGTGGTAGCTGTACCTTCATTGTTCCGTGGTTCAGAGCTTAGAGGTGGATGCAACTTCAGGTTCCATCATCTCGGGCTCTTCTGATTCATTTTGCGTCAACGGTTTCTTTGATTCCATCGTAGTCCTGCTAGATTCCTTCCTTTCTTCCACCATCGTCTTTCCACTGCATAGGGTAACTGCTTGGTAGTGCTCTTTCCCTATGTTCTCTGGGTTACGTGGGAGCTCAGTTAAGCTCGGCAGCGTCCCTTGCGGTCTATTTTTTAGCTCTCCCGCAATCTGTCCTATTGGATTTCTAGATTGTGGATGGAAGCCGCCTAGTTCTGGAGAACCGTCTCATTCTTTTCAATGTACTATTTTAATAGGTTCCCTAGAGAGAATGATGGCGGTGCTTGAGAGCTATTGGCTTGTTGTTGCTGTTGATCGTTAGTTCGTTGGAAAAATCCTTGTGGTCCTTCTTTTTGCACCATAGGTTGATATCCTTGTTGTTGGTTATTTTTCCAAGCAAAATTGGGTGGTTTCTCCACCCGGGGTTGTATGTATTTGAGAAAGGGTTTTTCTTGACAAAGTAGATTTACTGCGGGTTCTGTGGACACTCTTCAATCGGATGCGGTTCTCCACATGTAGCATAGCTAGTGCTTGCCTGTTCTATTGCGTTGACTTACCCTCTTTGCGTTCTAGGATTGTTGATTGCGATGCCCTGTAACAAATTTATCATCGCATTCATTTAATTCTACAAAGATGCGATGGCACCATTATTTGCTTTACCTTCTCGAGGTTTTACTCATTAATCGCTCTCTTGCCAATCTTCATGATTCTTTGATATGCGATCAAGAATGTTTTTAGCCTCATCATAAGTATTATTTAGTAGACCGCCTGCTGCTACCGCATTGGCAGCTGTTTGCGACGCAGGATTTAATCCATGGTAGAAAATTTCCATCTGGAGGCAGTCTGGCAATCCATTGTGCGGACAATCTCGCACTAATCTCTTAAACCTCGCCCACGTGTCGCTGAGTGATTCGTCTTCTTCTTGTTCAAAATTTTTGATTAACTTCTTTCTTCTGGCATTTTCTGTAGGAGGGAAATACTTCTTCATGAACTTCTCGACAACCTATTCCCATAAAGTTATCTCCCCTTGTTCGAGGGAGTATGCCCATTTCCTTGCTTTATCACATAATGAAAATGGAAATAGTGTGAGTCAAACTTCATCATAGGAGATATTCGGGAACACAAAAGTGTTATAAATTTCAATGAATCTCTAGAGATGGGCGGGCAGATCCTTGCCACGCCGTCCATCAAACTATCCGGCTATCTGGATCATTTGTAACATAACCGGCTTCATCTCAAACTTTGATCCGTTCAAAGCTGACCTCATGATTCCTGGGGAGAAATCATACAAGTTAGGTGACGTATAGTCCCAGATGGGTCTATTGTGGTCATTCGCCAGGAGGATAGGATTTTCCATTATGTTTTTTGCATTCGCGACTCGTTCTTCCGGTTGTTCCGCCATTCTGGGAGTTCTTCCTTGTTGTTGGTGGTGGTTTTTTCTCTATCTTCTTTGGAATTTTCTTTCGATCTCTAGGTCGTAGTTGGGCTCAGAAGCGTGTCCTTCGCTCATGCGATGCCTACTTCTTCCCTTATTGAAGGATTGGCACTGCACAAAGGTGGAAAGCTATAAAGAAAATCAAAGAGGTTTACTGTTAGTGCAATATGTACCATAGTCCCCAGCAACGGCGCCAAAAACTTGATGAATGTAATTTTGTGATGTGTTATGGTGTGAGTTTGCGGTGATGTGTGTTATGCAGTGAACATGCAAGTTTCCCTAATAAGACCCAAGTATAAGCCTTCTTAGGTTTCCTGGTAAGTCCAAGGTCGAACACAGGGACTACTAAGTAAATATGCGATAAGACTCTTTGATTCTATTGCGATGGTAAATAATGTAGTGGGTAGTGTTTGAGTACGAATTTTTCCTATGCGATGGAGTTGAACGCAGAGTTGATGAAAGCGTAGAGTTACAATGAGTATGCGATGAAGAGGTTGAAACAGGGTTTAGCTAACATTTCCTAAGATTATGCACAAGTTATGCGGTCATGCTACACACAAATAACAACACGTCATTTCTCAATGCAGAATTCCATAATTCCTATTTCTAGGGCACATGCGATATGTATACGAAACAATCGATAGGACTTATGTCTAAGCCTCTACTCTTGTCTTATGGGATGATGAATGATGCACATATAAAACAAGGTGACCGCATACAATCATTCCTATTTCTAGGGCACATGCGATGTGTAAATAGCAATAAAACTTATGTCTAAGTTTCTATTTCTTGCTTATGCGATTCTAATCTGACTCTCTCAAGCATAGATTCTAATCTGACTCTTTCAAGTCTAGATTCTATCTTTAGACTACTCTCTCAAGTATATCTAAAGGATGAATCATGCATACATAAGACAAGATGATCGCATAAAATGTAAATCTTAAGTCATGCTAGCTAAGTACTTCTCAATCCATTCAGAAATTTAGCTACTCATGTGAAGTATGGAGAGATTGAACATAGATTGAAATGAAATTTCCATTTTCTGTAAATAAAGTACTGAATACAAAATAACAAATGAAATTGAGATAAGAAGCCCGATAAGCAATGTGTTGCTTCTCGTGGCCTTTTACACTGTTATTTTTCGCTCCAACTCTGCTCTAGATGTGTATTCTTGCTCTCACAAGTGTTGGCACTCTCTCCTTTGTAATGCTTCCTGGCAGTCTCTCAATCTGTCCGGGAATGATCTCTCGGTTTCCTTGTCTCTTTGTTCATCTCTGTCCTCTAAGTATAAGTATGAGTCTGTACGATAACAGACTAACTGCTTCCCTTTCTAAATTGTTAACCCCTTTTACAACGGTGGCCTTCGGTATTTATAAAGCTCAAGGTGAGGTAGCCTTCCTTTCTAATGATTGCAATGATGGGCGGTATTAATTCTCTTGCTTTGATGCACCGATTAATGGTCACCGAAAGTTGAGTGTACTTGCTATAGTGTGACTTTAACGGCTTGTCAACTAAATTCGGATTCGACAGTTATCTGCTTTCCGTCCCATCATGATTTATTATGCTGTCACCTTGATGCGCAATCTTTATGCGGCCACCTTTTTAAGGAACTTCTCATAATCGCATACGATTGCATGACTTGCGATCGCAATCTTCAAGTGCGCTGACGCCTTGTTTCTTTGGATCGCAATTTCACTTGTGCCATCGCATTTTTCCTGCACGAAATAAATAAATTAACTGCTTTTATGCATGGACGCTTGCGATTGCAATTCCTTTCAGTTTAGTGCTTTTTGACATGATATTGCTTATTTTACAATCGCTTTCTCTCATTGTTTTACGTATTTGAGCTGTAATAACTTGTATTTCTACAAGTTATCAATGATCGACCTTTGGGTTTGATAATCTTCTTAGATGATTGACCTTTCGACTCGTTGATCTTCTTAGATGATCGACCTTTTGGTTTGTTGATCTTCTTGGATGATTAGTGTTCACACAAGACTTCCAAAGAAACTTATTTCGTGGAGTTGAACTTGTGTTAATGTTGATGTTGATGCGAAGTGGTTCGATCTCTTGTACTTGATCCTCTGATTCTCTCTCAGTAGAATGCGTACGCTAGACTTGAATAAGCGAAGCACGTAATTTTCATGAAGTTGAAGTCTCAGAAGAGTCCTTGTATCTTCAGGAGACTTGTGTCTTCAAGAAGTGTGCGGCTTCAAGAGTCTAGGAGTCTTCTGATTGTTGGAATAATTCTTTCAGGGCTCTCTAAATTATAGAATTGCTGACGTTCACAATTGAGAGAGCTCCTCTATTTATAGAGTTCTCTGGTGAGCCTCGTAGCTTGGGCTTGGTTGGTCCATGGGCCTGGCCTTTGAACCTGATTAGTTGGACTTGGGCTTCTTTAGACATTTGGGTCAAATTAATCTTATTTGATTCAATGGTCATGATGAAACAACGTGGCGTCATCAGAATTTGTCTTCAACTTCAATTTGGGACACATGTCAATTCATAATTGGCCCCAAATTTAATGATTTAGAATTTTATCATTAATTTAGTAAGTGACGTGACAATTTGTGATTGGTCCAAAATTTCTTATTCAACAATGACTTTCACGTGACAACAACGATAAATTTGTAATTTGGGAAAGAGAATACCTGAAAAATAAAGAAAAATGACTTTCATGTCAAAGTCAGAGATAAATAACTCTAGAATAGGGGAAAGTTTAAGCTCTAGATGAAGTTTATATTAAGTTTTAGATTAAGAACTATATGAATACACCTCATATGAAGTTATAATAATGCATTTACAGAGAGAATGACATGAAGTTTACTTATATGAAGTTTATCTTTTCCTCTCGGGATTCGGACGAGCTTAATCTTTCCTTATCCTAGATTAGTTAGGATTTGATTTGATTAGATCACCTAGACTTATTTGATTCCAAATTCAATATATCTTGAATTTATCTTCCAATTATAACAATGGAAGCGGTGTTTATAGATTTTATTTTCAAAAACTAAAAATAATTACCAAACAAAGCTTAATTAATGTTCCAAAAAAATATATTCACGTGCATTGCAATTTGTTTGATATTTGAAACCTAACAAAAGGCACTAGAGATATTTGGATTATAAGCTTATTCAATCTCTAACCAAAATTGACCCTAACAAGAAAACCAAAGTTTAAAAAAATAAGTATATATAATAGGTAAAAATATTAGGCTAAAGCGAACATAACTCTAGAAAAAAAGGGTAAATCTACTAGATAACGTTAGGAATTTCTTCCACAAATTTTTAGTTTTTTTATTTATTTGGTCTCTAAATTTTTAAATTTAAAAACTCAATTGCAAAACTTTGACAAATTTTAAAATTCACATATTTAATAACAAAAAATATAAATCTATATAGTTTTATCAGACACACAATCAAATTTATATTCTAAGATCAATTAATTTTTTTAAAAAATCGAATTGGTCAAGGACATCCAATATAAGAAATTAAAAGATCAAGAGATTCGTGGTTCAAATCTCTCTACTCCGTACTAAAAAACATATACTTTGAAATTCTTTCTTGGACTATAAACTTATAATTTAATCTATATATTTAAAATAAAGTAATGAATGATTGTACCTTTGCCAAAAAAAAAAAAAAAAAAAAAAAAAAAAAAAAAAAAAAAAAAAAAAAAAAAAAACAGATTGTGAGGTCAAAGGTCAAAGAAAGTGAACTTGGGAAGACAAAATTAAAAGCCGTCATGTCGTCAGCTTTAGTAATCCGTAGTTGGTGTGTGGGACGACAATTAAAAGGGCGGCTTGGTATTTGTCAAATGTTGCACCTTCTATGCAAGTTAATTTATAAACATTGTAGAATTAATTTTATTTTTTTTAAATTTTTTTTATAAAATACAAAATAGATCATTATAATATAAAATACATAGTATAAAACAAATGTGCAAATCAAATTTAAAATTTTGTGTGTGCGTGTGTTTTTTTTAATTTTAAATTTTACACAATTATTTGCCATATAGTTTTGATGCTTATTATTTCAAGAGTTGTTTTTAAATGTAATAAAATGAAACAGAATATTTATAAATATAACAAAATGTCACTGTCTATCAATGATAGACACTGATAGATATCATTGATAGATTACGACATTTTGCTATATTTAAAAATATTTTCAACATTTTTCCATTTCAAACAATGTCCCTTATTTTAAATATTTAGGTTTACTCTTATACATTTATAGATTTATATATGATAATATTACGTTTTTTTATCAATCTTAGTAACTAAA
This sequence comes from Benincasa hispida, assembly GCF_027475165.1. NCBI lineage: Eukaryota > Viridiplantae > Streptophyta > Magnoliopsida > Cucurbitales > Cucurbitaceae > Benincasa > Benincasa hispida. Next base: position 18,488 of record NW_028326326.1, read on the forward strand.
TTAAATGATAATTTTTAAACTAATTCATATTAAAAATGATAAAATGGTAACATTCTTAGCATAACTTGATTGGTCAAAGGGTTATATGTCTTCTTTTTAATTTTTTTTTATAAGAAATCCCTAGCAAATTGGAATTAGAAACCCTTTTGGATGAGAACCCCTAATTCTCAATTACTAAAACCCTCAAATTAATATGATTTCAACCCTAAGGTTTAGGTTATACACGGATTGCTTTAAGATCAAATATCTTAGATAAAGAACAAATTCCTCACCCAAGGTTCGAACACTCCATAAGAAGAATGATCGATTGTACTTGAATGTTCTTGGCATGCAACTCAAACGAATTGCAAATTCAAGAAGTTCTCTAGCTAATCTTGAAAACAAGCACAAAGGCTAAAACTCAATTCATCGTAATTTGATTAAACAACCTAATAACAAGGCTTAAATAACCTCCCAATAAAAACCCTAATACAACATAAAAAGACTAAATTACCCCTACTTAGAGTCATAAAAAGGATAAAAATTAGAAAAATTCTAAAATTATATCAAAATTATTAAATAAAATGTAAATAATAATTTTATGTTTGAATGATTCATATCTTCCTCTCCTTCTTTTGAAGGATTCATCCTCGAATCCAAGTCAAAGCCTTGTAAAGTAGTTTTGAAGTCATGAGAAAAAAATGATGTCAATTTCCTAGCCTCTTGGATGGTCTCCCTTGTAAAGCAACCTCATATTGCATGCATAAAATCAGAATGAAAGAAGGAAAAGAAGGTTTAATTGAACATCACCATAGGCTCAACCCTGCGATGAAAGAAGTAGTGAAAAAGAAAATCATTAAATGGATGGATTCAGGCATAATTTACCCTATTTCTAATAGCAAATGGGTAAGTCCTGTCCAGTGTGTTCCAAAAAAGGGAGGTATCACTATAATCCCAAACCAGAATAATGAATTGGTACCCACTCGACCTGTCACTGGGTGGAGGATTTGTATGGATTATCGGAAGCTAAACGTAGAAACCAAGAAGGAGCATTTCCCATTACCATTCATTGATCAGATGCTTGACAGATTGACTGGAAATGATTATTTCTGTTTCTTGGACAAATACTCCGGATACAATAAAATAATGATTTCCTCTGAGGATCAAGAAAAAACTACATTTACATTCCCTTATGGGACATTTGCTTTTTGATGCATGCCTTTTGGGTTATGCAATGCACCGGGAGTTGTATGGTGGCAATCTTTTCTGATTGCTTAGAGTAATTGGTGGAGATGTTCATGGATGATTTCTCTGTGTTAAAAAAATCCTACAATTCATGCTTAGCCAACCTTGAGCAGGTTTTACAAAAATGCAAGGATACCAATCTTGTGATGAATGAAGGAATTGTGTTGGGACACAAGGTATCTAAAGTTGGCTTAGAAGTGGATAAAGCCAAGGCTGAAGCTACAGAAATACTACCCCCTCCAATGGATGTGAAAACCTTAAGAAGTTTCCTAGGCCATCTGAGCTTTTACAGTAGATTCGTTAAGGATTTCTAAAAAATCGCGTGACCGTTGAGTATGCTACTTGAAATCAATAAATCTTATGTTTTTAACGAACACTATTTGCAAGCATTTGAGAAGACAAAACAAACATTGGTCACTGCACCTGTTTTGATCGCACCAAATTGGTCGTTTCCTTTTGAACCGATGTGCAACGCCAGTGACTATGTGATGGGCGTTGCAATAGTTCAGTGCAAGGAAAGGATTTTGCATTCAATCGCATATGCCAGTATGACAACAAATTAGTTATATAACTACTGATAAGAGATTGCCGACCATGGTATTTGCAGTATAAAAAGTTTGAGCCTATCTATTGGGATCGAAAATCATCATCTATATTGATCATTCTGTAATTAAATACCTGATACCAAAGAAGGATGCAAAACCTAGATTGATTCGATGTATTTTGTTATTACAAGAATTTGATACATAGATTGTTGACAAAAAAGGAAAAGAGAATAAGGTGGCCGACCACCTTTTTATCTCGTCTAGAAAATTTAGAAGTTATCACATACAGTCTAACATCAATGCATGCTTTCCTGACGAAGTCGTGTTGAAAATTGATGACTTTCTACCATGGTATGCTAACATTGTTAATTTCTTAGCATGTAAACAATTCCATGAGGACTACAACGTGAAACAAAAGAAGAAATTGATACATGAATGTAAGTTATACTATTAGTATGAACTCCACCTATTGACTATCAGCACATTCTTTCTCAATGCCATGAGTCACCTTTTGGTGGTCATTTCGACGGAGATAGAACAACAACCAAAGTCCTTCAATGTGGGTATTACTTGCCCACCTTATTCAGAGATGCTAGAGACTGTGTAGTACGATGCAACAAATGCCAACAGATAGGTAATATTTCAAGGAGAAATGAGATGCCTTTAACAACAATCTTAGAAGTTGAATTTCTTGGTGTTTGGGGCATAGATTTAACGGGCCCATTTCCTCCCTCATACGGTCACAACTACATCCTAGTAGCTATTGACTATGTATCTAAGTGACTTGAGGCCATTTCTTATGCTAAGAATGATGCGACAACAATATCCAAATTTCTTTATAAGCATATCTTCACACGGTTTGGCACCCCAAGAGTGATCATTAGCGATAAGGTACACATTTCATTAATCGTATCATTAGTAAGTTGCTAATTAAATATAATGTTCACCACAGGATTGCCACGACGTACAGACCAATGGGCAAGCTGAAGTTTGAAAACAAGAGATCAAGTCCATCTTGGAGATTGAAGGAACTGTGAGGTTCCGTAGCGGAAGCAGGGATCAACTCATTTTTTTAATTTTTCACAGAATCAAGAATTTTACAGAACCAAAAAATAATATGCATTAATTCAGAAAATTCACATCATGCTTTAAGAGGAAAAAGGGATAAGAATACATACTCTTGAAGATCACAACAGTCTCAATGATAATCATCCTTTTTGGTCACGATCAGCGACGATCCAAGAAGCCAAGACACCACCACAAAATCGTCCTTTGTATTCTCTGTGGGGGAAGAGAATTAACAGGAGTTGTGGGCTCTATTGAATTTTGGAAAGAGGGAGAGAGTTTTTCTTTTTTTGTGTATGTTCTTGGGAGATCACTGAGAGCCCTAACGTATGTCTTATGTGAAGGAGATGAATCCCTCAAAACCCAAAAAATCACCCACACACACGTGTTCCACCAGAGAAAAAAGAAGGGGTAAGGCTCCCAATTAGTTAATTAAAAAATTAATTTAATAATATAAAAAATAATTTAATAAATTATTATTATTATTATATATATATACACTATTGGGTTGTGTGTCCTAAAACTCGCAGTTTGTAAAGTTAAAACATTCTATCATATATAGAGATGTTATTCTACATTCCTTCAATAAAGTTGTTAATGAATCTTTAAATTGCATTCATAACGTCTAAATTCAATAAACTAAGATCCATGGCTATTACATGAATACTAGAACTTTATGTAGAGACATAAAAGATGGATCAACTTTGAGTAAATAGCCAAAATGGTCTATAATATATGAATAAGGTTGGGTGCCTTATTCTGGTAACACTATTGGATGCGGCCAGACTACAAGTTATTGTAAAGGCTACAAATGAAGTAATCCTGATTTGTTCATGTATTGATATGAGGAGTAGGGGCGTCCTATGCAATGATTTTGCATAAGATCGGACCAAGAAATAAGCCATTCTTATTTTATCACGTTGTTTACTGCTTAAGACTAACTATTTCGCATATATGACCTAGGTAACTCGATCTTAATCTTGAGCTAATTATGAACTCCTATTTGTTTGGGATTATACTTAGATTTGCATAGGTAAATGTTAGCTCAACAGCGTTGACTCAATAAGCCTCCCATTTCAGGGGTAAGATCGGATAGATAGCAGGGGACATAGGGTGTAAGACGAAATTTACACCTACCTGATTTAGGGATAGGAGAAAGGTTGCTTTCTTAAGTACTGAATCCAGGTCCTGAAAAATGGGCCCTATCCTCTCACTGGCTCGAATCTGATTTAGTGATTGGATCATAAACCAATTGTTCATTAGAGGATTAGTAGAAACTTAAGGAACAAGACGTAATATCGGAGGTAAAACAATATTAACCCAGCCGTTATTATGAAAAACCTGTGAAGGGCCGACTTACTGGTTATGGTTAAATCATGTGGATACAAATATATCTACAGTGAGGATAGTTTAACTATCGAGCTATAGTGGTGTGACTTGATAGTTAACAAACACTGATTAATTTGGACTAAAGAGTATTAGCATATTAATCTTAAATCGTTGAAGCTCATGATCTGTAGGTCCATAAGGACCCTTTACTAGCTCGTATAACATGAATACCTTGAATTATTAAATTGAGTGAATTTGGAATGATATCAATTTGAATTGTTCAAATTAAATTTCAATTTGAAAATGTTCAAATTGAAATTAAGGTTTAAGTTTGAATAATGTTTAAATTCAAATTAGGGTTCGTATAATTATATATGATATAATTAACGTTTAATTTATTGAAATTAAACAAAATTGGAGAGTTTATAATATTTAAATGTTTATTTAAATCTCAATTACAAGAATAAGATTCATGTTTAAAATTTAGTGTGTGATTAATGTTGGGGTTGATGCCCTAAATCTCGTATGGTCCTGTAGTTTGTAAACATTTGTATGAACAAACATTTTGTGACTTATAATATATGATATTTTATTCACTCCAATCTATGAAATATTTGATATTTTAGTTGCGTTAACCACAAACCAATAAATTAAGATCCATGGTTATCATTGTAACTTAAACATGTATGTAGAGACATACAAGTGGATCGTATTTTAAGTGATAACCTAAATGGTCTGTAGTATATAGATTAAGGAGGGATACCTTATCCTGGTGACATTACGAGTGTGGCCCGCTTTGTAGGTGTTATAAATGCTGTACAGTGCTACAAATGATTAGATATGCGAGCAGGAATATTCTATACAAAGGAGTTTGAATAAGACCAAACCACAAAATGTTTAGTCTCGTTATATAATGTTGTTCATAATTGAGACTTTCATTTCACTAGGATGACCATAGGTAACATGACCTTAATCCTGAGTGAGTTGTGAACTCCTACCTATGAGGGCGGTCCTTTGATTTGGATGGGTGAGAGTGGCCAGATCGCCAATGTCAAACCCCCTCCCAGATTACCTTTTATACCTGCAAGAAGGTGTGACTGCAACAGTTACCAACCCTCTTGCTGGTACTTATTACTTACTAACCTGTCTAACCAGACTTAGAACCTTGAAATGCACACATATAAATATACTCAATCATCATCTTGAGAAAAAAATGACAATCATTAAACGAGTTATACATTATTCTTCAATAATACAACTTATACACTTTACATAAGCAGAAAGCCCATCAAACTCAACCTACAACTTGTGTACTACTTATTACAAAACCCTCACATAGACTTCTAAAATTTTGATCTTGAGTGACAGAGCAACAGTTGAGTCGTCTTCTTGAGAGTGACGGCTACCTGTGGAGAAAACATTTAAATAAGGTAAACTAGAAGCCCAGTGACTAACTAACCTTTGAACATAAAAGATATATACATCAGTCATGTTTAACAAGGAGATTATGAAATGAAAAGTGTTGCTAAGAATGAGAAATTAACTAAGCAAGTAATTACATAAAACTCTTCTTACTAGAATTTAACCATAATAAAGTCGTCATATAATTCAACTCTGGGAGACTCGTAGGCCTCAACTTCCAAATCAAATATCTTTACAAGAGAGCGACTCCTCTAGTCTGCTCTCATACATAACCTTACTGAACCTCAACCTGGTTGGAGGAGGGACCCTCTAGCCCAACTACTAATATTACAATAGTTGAGGTGTGTCACTTATGACCGTTACTTAAACCATTAACTGTAAGTCATCAAACAACTTCATAGCACTTGAAGCCTAAAATATGATAACGTTCTGTGGATACCTCTTGAACCTTAGTTGAGAACGAACATTCATCGCTCAAGCCCTCAACGTCTGTTCATGCCAAGAGACCCATGCTTTGGCCTCGGTTACTAAAATATGGCCTGAAAGACCCACACATCGGCCTCTCACTTATGGCCTAAGAGACCCATACTTCAGCCTCTTCTTCCGAATCTTCTATGTGCATGCGAAGTTATTAAGTACCGTCGACACCTTAGGTACTTCCTGGACACCTTCTATGCTTTCAGTGTCTTCCTCACTAAAGACATATCATGCTTAACATCATATCTTTTATAAACCTTCCAGAACAAAGCTTTACACTTAGCATTTGTGGAAACTTAGCTACAGTCCTTAGAATGCATGCTTCATCATAGGATACCTTTTATGATTAAGGCTATCATGTCATCTTGGCATGCAATCAACCAATCACATACTTGAGGAAGATGCTAAGCAACCTCATGTAGCTTATTTTCTTGGGACCTATGAACTTATCAACAATTGTCAATGAATGACATAGTTCATCCCTCCTCATAGTCCTTGCTAATACGGAACCAACTCAACGCATAACATTCTTCATGAATAAGTTTTACGAAAACTTGACTTCATCTCTTGGGATGTGGATCCTCCATCCATCACCTTTCTAGTCATACTGACCCTATGTGTACATAGCTAAGATTCTATCATCAATTGTCTCTAAGCTCAGTTACCACTTCAAGGTATTGAGCTAAACAAACTTTACTAGGAGTCTTTCACCTAGACCTCCCACTTAACTTGTCTTATAGACCCAGC
>NW_028326327.1:0-20872 GCF_027475165.1 Benincasa hispida
ATCTCAATAACAAAGAATCGTGTGAAAAAGTAAGTTTGAGTGAGGAAGTTCTGTGAGATTAAAAGAGAAAAGCTCGGGTAACTACAAAAATTTATTCTTTTGATTTAAAAAGGGAAAGCTCTACTAATCAAATCATAAAGAATAATAAGGAATCTCTCTTTAAATGTGAATAATAAGGGATCTCTCTATAAATGTTCTATGGTAGTGCACCTTTATTATGTTGCATGATTATGTTAATTGTTATATTGCATTACATGTTTAAAACATGTTTCTCTACAAGGGACCCCATGCATTATGTTTGTTCATGATTACGCATTATGTTCGTTCATGATTACGTTAAAATAAAGTTTTAATTAGGTGTAAGTTATGCTTCTAGTCTAATCTTACGTTTATGCTAATGGTTGATGTTGGATGCGACTCTGGCCCTACTGATTGCATGACCCACTAATCATCAGATGAGTTAGTTTCCGCTTAAGTCCTCATCTTCCTATTAGGGCGGAGAAATTTATGTTTCCAGGGCTGGTAGGGCATGTATGGTTGCACCCTTCCAGGACTAGTCTTACGTTATGTTTACGCTAGGGACTAGCAGGTTGCACCCCTCTAGTCCAATATTACGTTTATGCTAATGGTTGATGTTGGATGCGACTCTGGCCCTACTGACTGCATGACCCGCTAATCATCAGATGGGTTAGTTTCCGCTTAAGTCCTCATCTTTCTATCAGGGCGGAGAAATTTATGCTTCCAGGGCTGGCAGGGCATGTATGGTTGCACCCCTCCAGGCCTAATCTTACGTTATGTTTACGCTAGGGACTAGCAGGGTATGTATGGTTGCACCCCTCTAGTCCAATATTACGTTTATGCTAATGGTTGATGTTGGATGCGACTCTGGCCCTACTGACTGCATGACCCGCTAATCATCAGATGGGTTAGTTTCGCTTAGGTCCTCATCTTCCTATCAGGGCGGAGAGATTTATGTTGGAAGCATAACCGACCACCACATGTTATTATATGTTTTCGGTCCCGATCATATGTTTTCATGACATTTTGCTTGTGATTGTGCATTTGGTCACTACCCTACGTGAGAACTGCTTACTGGGTATATTATATACTCATGCTATATTTTTACAGACTTTGTAGGTAAGGACACAACGTAGATGGCAGAATTGGACGTCACTCAAATGGCCAACCGTCAAACTCACTATTATAGGCATATGCATTTTGTACCACCACGCTATTGTTTTATGGATCTTGGTGTTTTGATAAATAAACTTTTTATATAGTTCTTCTATCTAATTAACAAAATTGAGATATGTTCTTTGAAATTATGCTTCCAGAACTCTTCTCATGATAGAAAAGTCTAAGTATGCATGTCGTAGCGGTCGGATCATAATGTGTAAGGATCCCGACGTTACAGTTTGGTATCAGAGCGTTTGGGCTAGAAGAGTCGTGGTATTTGATGGTCGGCCTGTTAAGTGATGCCCATAGCCATGCCAAATACGCTGGTAAGTGGAATTTTCGAACAAGTAATTTAGTAAATAATTTAGTAAACATAGGTATGAGTTAAAAAAAATGATTTGAGAATACATGACGTTCCATCCTTCAATATTTGACGAATCATCCGTACATCCAACTATAACATTGAATTGGATAGAAATAGAACTATTTTCCGCCATATGACCATTCCAGAAGAACAAAAAGTAAATTGTGCCACCTTCATGTTAAGAGACGATGCAAAGTTCTGTTGGGAATCCACACAAAGAACGGTCAAAGGTACATTGTGATGGCAGCAATTCAATCAGGCTTTTTACAACAAGTATTTCCCTTTGACAGTGAGATGTCAAAAGGAAATGGAATTTCTTAATCTTCGTCAAGAGAACATGTCGGTGGCAGAGTATGAATGAAAATTTGATCGCTTGTCTCACTCTGTCCCTCGACTAGTGGACACAGAAGAGAAGAAGGTGGAAAGGTTTATTTGGGGATTAAGAGAAGGCATTCGAGGCATTGTTACTATTTTCCGACACAAATAGTATGTCCTTACCCTCGAGTCGGCCTTATTCATGGAAGTAGATCTTACTGCCAAAACCTCAACTTCGGAACGAGGATTCATGCCAAATAAAAAGAGGAAATTCACCCAACAAGGCTTCCAACGTTCACAACGGCAAGCAAAAATTTTCCAAAGCACTCAGGGCATACAGTCACAACAGGAGAGCCGAACATTCACATATTCTAAGTGTAGAAATTGTGGAAAACACCATCCGGGGCAATGTTTTCGGAACATAAGGGTGTGTTTTAACTGCGGCCAGATAGGTCATTATACAAAGGCTTGCCCAAAGTTCATCAACCAAGTATCAACTGCCCAGACCACCCAGCCTACTAGTAACAAGGTTACCCAACAATAAAAAGGACAGGTATTTGCTGTTACACGTCAAGAGGCAGAGGATCAAGATGCAGTGGTTACAGGTACATTACCCATCCTCGGGTATTATGCCTTTACTTTATTTGATTTGAGATCTAGTCATTCATTCATCTCTACAACATTTGCACAACATGCTCAATTAACATCAAAGCCCTTAGGCTACATTCTATCCGTAGCTACTCTTGCCGGAGTATCTATGTTGGCCCACTCAGTAGAAAACTGTGAATTGTCAGTATCAGGACATAAACTAGGGGTGACCCTTATCATCCTAGACATAAGTGATTTTGACATAATACTAGGTATGGACTGGTTAGCAGCAAACTATGCAAGCAAAGATTGCCATAATAAAAAGGTCATATTCGCCTTTCCAACCGGAACCAAGTTTAAGTTTAAGAGTTCTAACACACAATCAGTCCCAAGAATAATTTCAGTCTTAAAAACTAAATATTTGCTCAACCATGGAGCTTGGGCATATTTAGCAAGCGTAGTAGATTTACGAAACCAAAAGGATGAAATTAAGGCCATCCCTGTAATAAGAGAATTTGAAGATGTATTCCCAGAAGAGCTACCGGGTTTACCACCGAATCGAGGAATAGAATTTTGTATAGATCTAATTCCCGGAACTGAACCAATATCTAAAGCACCATATAGAATGGCACCAGCGGAATTAAAAGAACTCAAAATACAATTATAAGAATTATTAGATAAGGGATTTATACGCCCTAGCGTGTCTCCATGAGAGCACCTATTTTATTTGTTAAGAAAAAGGACGGATCAATGCATTTATGTATAGATTATCAGAAGTTGAATAAGTTGACAATAAAGACTAAGTATCCACTCCCACACATTGGTGACCTATTTGATCAATTACAAGGAGCCACAGTATTCTCCAAAATAGACTTACGATCTGGATATCATCAACTACGAATCAAGGAGTCGGATATACCCAAGACTACTTTCCGAACAAGATATGGGCATTATGAATTCGTTGTGATGCCCTTTGGATTAACGAATGCCCTAGCAACCTTCATGGACTTGATGAATAGAATTTTTAAGGACCATCCTGATAACTTCGTGATCATATTTATAGATGATATTTTGGTCTATTCCAAGTCTGAGGCAGAACACGAAAAAAGTCTTAGGAACGTCTTTTCCATATTAAGAACTGAAAAGTTGTATGCCAAATTCTCCAAGTGTGAGTTTTGAACGCGACAAGTTGCCTACCTAGGGCATATTGTAAAGCAAGAAGAAATCTCAGTGGATCCTGCTAAGACTGAAACAGTTAGAAAATGGCCTCACCCAACAACAGTCAGCGAAGTGCGCAGCTTCCTTGGATTAACAGAATATTATAGACGATTTGTGAAGAATTTCTCAAGTATAGCATTACTTTTAACTAATCTTACTAAGAAGAATAATCCTTTTGTTTGGAACCAAGCATATGAGCAAAGCTTCCAGGAACTAAAAGAAAGATTGACCACAGCCCCTATTCTCACTATACCTGACGGATCAGGGGGTTTAACCGTGTACAGTGACGCATCGAAGAAGGGGCTTGGTTGTGTATTGATGCAACACGGAAAGGTAATAGCATATGCTTCAAGACAACTAAAACCTTATGAACAAAATTATCCCGTTCATGACTTGGAATTAGCTGCCGTAGTCTTTGCCTTAAAGATATGGAGACATTACTTATATGGGGAAAAGATCCAAATTTATACAGATCATAAAAGCCTTAAGTATTTCTTTACCCAAAAAGAGATAAATATGAAGCAACGAAGATGGTTAGAATTAGTCAAAGACTATGACTGTGAGATCCTCTATCATCCAGGAAAAGCTAACATTGTTGCTGATGCTATTAGCAGAAAGTCAGCACATATAGCAGCTCTAAGTACCATTTCCAAACACATAATAAATGATCTTGAAAGAGCTAAGATCTCATTGATACCAGAAACCTTCACAACTCAAATAGCACAGTTAATTGTAAGACCTGCATTAAGGCAAAGGATAATTGATGCACAACAAGTAGACAAATACCCAAACAAACAACAGCAATCAGAGAAATGGAGAGGAACCAGTCGAATTTTTCTTCTACAGCACACAGACTCTGCCATCCTCTATCGTGGACGTCTATGTGTACCAGATGATGAAAAATCAAGAAAGAATTATTGAAAGAAGCTCATGAATCAAGGTGTATTGACCAATTATACTGTACCAAATTCATTGTGGTTTTAATTTCGCAAATATTATATAACGTTAATGTTAGAATATAATTTGAATAAGTGTTAATATCTAAGTTTAATATCTTATATTTAATAGGATATTAAAATTGGACATTAAGTAACACAAACAAAGAAAGTCTTTTTAGTTTATTTGTGGTACAAACTTTCCCATCCAAAAAATTGTAACAAAAATTTGTACGCATACACTATAGAAAATTAAATGTCAAATTTTAAGCCGGACGAAATTTTATTTAAAGGGGTGGTAAATGTAATACCCTAACCCTAATTTAAAAAGCAAGAAAACAAATAAAATATATAATTAAAAATGAAAAATATATAAATTTAATAGGAAAATCAGTTGGAAATTTAGAATTGGAAAAAAATAAGAAATTTATTAATGGGGACAGAATCAGGGAGGATTAGTTAGAAGTTGGACGCTAGCTAATTAAGGAGCAAAGGGCAGTTGATAACTTTTTGTTTGGGCACTGCTCATTGGAAGAATGAGAGGTGAATTAATTGCCAATATACTCCTAAAATTTGAAAGAGTTAAAAAGGGAAGTGGAATCGACAAGCAGTGAAGGCGTGGAAAACTAGCGGATTGGAGAGAAAATTGGAGAGAGCGAGATTGAAGAGAAAATAGGAGAGAGCGAGAGTAAAGAGAGCGAAATTCTCAGCGAGACAACGGGAGAGAGCGAGAGCGGAAGCGGGAGCGAGACTAGTGAGAGCGAGAGCGAGAGCGAGACCAGCGAGAGTGAGAGCGAGAGTCACGAGAGCCAAACCAGCGAGAAAGCTAGAGAGAGCGAGATTCTGAGAACAAAGAGAGCGAGATTTGGATAGAAACGTGGATTATGCATTGAATTTAGCCACGATCTTATAGATTATAGAGAACCCTAAAATTGAATACAAACAAAGGTTGAAGACGTAAGGGCAAACGTTAGCCAAAATTAAGTGTCTTATTAAGAGAAATTCATAAACGTAAGAAATTTTAAAGAAGACATTTGTAGGATGAGTTGTCACACTGAGAAGAGCTGAAAACCACTATAAATAAGACCCTTTGCCTGAAGATTTAACCCATTCTCAAACAAATCTCAATAACAAAGAATCGAATGAAAGAGTAAGTGAGTGAGAAAGTTCTGTGAGGTTAAAAGAGATATGGCTCGGGTGAGGTGCTATCTAAATTTCCTTCTTTTTTTTTTTTTTTTTTTCACATGAGATTCTATCTTTGCACATGTACTGATCAAAACACACCTTAGATTTTAATATGGAATAAAACTAGGATCACATGTCAAGGTAGTAGTTATCTCACTGTGGTTCATGTAGTGTACCTTTAATATGTTGCATAATTAGTGATTGTTATGTTGACATTACATGTTTAAAATATGTTTGTTGACAAGGACTACCCCTCTGCATTTTGTTGATCCTAAGATTGAATTTTAATTAGATAAAGGTATGTTTCTAGGGCTAGCAGGGCATGTATTGTTGCACCCCTCTAGACCCAATTCTATGTCAAGATTATTCCAGGGCTAGCAGAGCATGTATGGTTGTACCCCTCTAGACCCAATTCTATGTCATGATTATGCTAGAGACTAATAGGGTATGTATGGTTGCACCCCTCTAGTCCAATCTTACGTTTATGTTAATGGTTGATGTTGGATGCGACTATGGCCCTACTGACTGCATAACCCGCTAATCATCAGATGGGCTAGTTTCCGCCTAAGTCCTCATCTTCCTATCAGGGTGGAGAAATTTACGTTAGTGATGTTGGACGTGACTCTTGCCCTACTGACTGCATGACCCACTAATCATCAGATGGGCTAGTTTCTGCCTAAGTCCTCATCTTCCTATCAGGGCGGAGAAATTTACGTTAGAAGCATAACCGACCACTACATGTTCTTATATGTTTTCGGTCCCATTCATATGTTTTCAAGACATGTTGCATGTGATTGTGCATTTGGTCACTACCTTATGTGAGAACTACTTACTGGGTATATTATATACTCATCCTAGGCATATGCATTTGGTCACTACGTCGCTCAAATAGCCAACCATCAAACTCACTATTATAGGCATATGCATTTTTGTATCACCACGCTAGTGTTTTATGGATCCTGGTGTTTTGTAAAATAAACTTTTTATATAGTTTTCTACCTAATTAATAAAATCTTAGATATGTTCTTTTGAGATTTTTACCAAAACTCATCTCATAATAGAAAAGTTTAAGCATGCATGTCGTAACGGTCGGACCATAGTATGTAAGGATCCGGTGCTATAATTCTCCACAATGAATTGCTTGCTTGTTCTTCACAAGCAGCTGTCTGTTTATGCACCAATTCTCTATTATAACTTCAAAAGTTCATAACTCAAAATCCATAGCTCTTTTAAAAAAACTTCCTTCTACAAACTTGTTTAGATTTGAGTTAACTTCCTTACCTTAAAATTTTAGCCCATAATTCCTTATAGTTTGGCTTGAAACTTCTAAATTTCACCTTAGGCCCTGATTAATCCGTGGTTCTGCCTCTTCTGCAAATTCTCCACTTTTATTCTTCTCCTCTTGCAATCTTTCTCCAGCAAGACAACCTTGAAAATTAGATTCTCCCAGCTTTCAAATGGCATCGAATTCGCTAAATTTTCTTTTTTCAATTGTCAAAACCATGCTTTTGAAGTTTCACCCCTCCCCCCCTTTTTAATCTTTATGCCGCTTTCTGAGTTCAAAGAATAAATTGCCACGTCACCCCACACTTAGTGCCTCCAGCCAGACTAATGATTGAGTTTCCTCATTTGATATATTTTCCTTCCCTTCCTTCATAATTCCTATAAACAACATGAATTTCTATTTAATGAATATGTAATATAACATTCCTTTGGCTAAACATGCTTATCTAGGGAACCTAGAGTTCGGATAGGTTGAAATAAGGTCTGTTCATAGTATTTGATTTAAAATGTATATAATAATTTTTATAAATACTATATGTATGAAAAAACTTATATTTATAAAATGAAAAATAAAGGAAGTATGAAAACAATCATTGAAACACAATTGATATTTTAAAAAAGAAATATGATTGTAAACAATAAAACTCAAATCAAGAAAATTAAATTAATTTTGAACTAATATCTCTCTAATATTCTCAACACTCCTCACCCCATTTCAAAAAGGAGAAGTAATGTGTTCTAAAAAATGAATAATGACTACCTAATAATTATTAACTTATATTAGTTTTAAAAAATTATTTCTTTGAATGACACACTCTTCTTCCTAAAGGAATAAAGAAAGAAAGTCATTTAAAAACACTTCAATACGTAAAAACATAAAACTTAAACATTGATAAAAATATTTTAATCCGGCAGATCAAATTATATTATATTCAACTTCGATTTATGTTACTTTACTTCGTGTCTTATTCTAAAATTTTCATTTTAATGCATGCATACACTCACAAGATATTTAATCTTCGTTTTCTTCATTCTTTACTCTAGTTAAATGAATCTCTATCTGTCTAAGAATTAACAACAAAGTCTCTTGTTTACGTGTTTAATTTCAATAGCTTGAATAAAAAAAATTAATTTTTAAAAAATTGATACAAATAAAAAATTTAACGATAGGATCAAATTCTAAATATATATATAAAAAAAAAAACAAAAGTGCATAAGGATTCATAGTTGGAAAAATAACATTACCTGTATCTCTGGAAGAGATATTAATGAACTCTTAAGATTACCTTTAATGATTCTCCATGTGATTAATATAATCAAGTAGATTTCTATCTAATTAAGATCTCAAAATATATAGTTCTTTTCCTTTTTTAATAAAATTTTACATTATTTAATCGACAACGTAAACGTGTTTCATTTAGGAAACTTTTAGATATTTATTTGAATGCTTTCGGCAATTTGATAAGAATTATCTAGATTTTGTGATCCATGTTTATTATTATTTTTTAAAATTTAAATAATATAATAAAATCTCATAAACACTAGCACGCTTGTTTAACCCTTTTTCAATTTAACATATGTTTTGAAGTCTACTTTAAGAATAATAAACAAACAAAAGAGAGAGTTTAAAACATTCATTCCCCAGATTTGCAAATTTGACAAAAAAAAAAAAAAATTAAATATTTTATCAGTAGGCAAAATTTATGCCCAGATAATAAAGCTAATCACTAGATTTCTTCAACGTGTAATTACAATAATCGATGACAAAAGTATTATCAATGAAATACAAAGAAAATCAAAACCGTGCTTCAAACATGATCGATTCATTAAAGTAATAGTACACACAATACATCAAATAAAATGAAGAATCATATAGTTCGAATAAAAATTTTGAAGAGCATAATTAATAATTTAAAGTAGAATAGTACACAAATAATGATTATAAAGAGAAAAATAAAATTAAAAAGAAATCAAAACATGGACATTATTTTGGATGGCCATTAGACGTTTACGAACGATCTTGATCATGGCCTTTGGCTTGATTGTACACATTAGGGGGTCAAAATTCCACTACTCCGAAATAGGTTTATTCAGACTCATTGTAATTGCACTTGTCTGTCTCTAAATTAGGAAATACCATTTTAATGGGAACCTCTAATCCATACAATGTCACAAGCATGAACCCCAACAAAATTTATGGGAGTAATTTTCCATCACTAGTAGCTCCGTTGAATATACATGGTTGTTAAACTCTTGCATTATTCCCAAATTTACCCTCATACTCTACAAGTTTAGTGTTCCATGTAGCTTTTTCATTGTTCCTCATGTTTAGCATGTCAATTTTAGACAAGTTTCAGAGTAAAAGTCGAAAGCATATATAGACCATACATCACCGATTTCCCAGTGGGCAGATCTAGAAGCAATAACATCAAGAGCATGAGATATCACAATGCTTAAATAACTCTATATCGTCTACTAGCTTCCACCGTCAATTTTTAGAATTAAAAAAGCTTGCATATAGTGTATGTATTCGACATACGGACATTTTGAGAAAAATTTTGATCTTGGAATAAGCGAAGGATTTTAAGTGAGCCAGAGGGTTTAGATCATAGGGAATTCTTATCAATATTTTTCGTGAAGTAACGACGTATTCGAAGTAGGGAAGACCATTCTATTGGCTTTATAAAAAAATTTATAAATGGTGTAAAACCATTGCTTGTGATGGATTGGGTGTTGGTTTCTCATAAACGAAGACCATCAAGAAAGTGTCCACGATGTCGTTGTATGGTGGGGCAAAAAAAAAAAAATAAAAAGTAAATCTTTATAGTAAGAGCTATAGTGAGCTTTGGAGTGAAATTTGAGAGAGCTCGTATTTTTTCCACTTCACTGAGAGGAAATCGACTCAAAATCTCCACTACGACATCCTCCGAAACATCCATATTTTACATATATAGCAACAATAAAATGTAAATATGATATTTACACTTTACAGTAAAGAGTTCCAAAATATAAGTACTTTTGGAACTTTCTACTATAAAGTGTAAATATTTTTGGAATTTTTCCATTTATAAGAATTTCCATGATAAAAATTTATATTTATAATGTGTTGAGAACCTTTCCTATTCGAACAAAATTCCATTAATGATGCCAAGTTCCATCACTAAAAAGAAAATCATAATATTTTTTACTATTTTATTTTTTTTTACTTTGCTTTCCACCCAAGTTTGCAAAATTAAAACTACTTTGAGTTTGTTATATACTTTTTTCCAATCATCTTAAATATAGCATATCAAAATTTGGTTAAATAATAATAATATATTTATGGCATAAACATAAGGAGAAACCCATACATCCATGCACGCTTTCATAGTGACTTTGACATATTTCATAAAGGAATTTGGTTTATCAATTAATTAAACACATCTAAAATGATGTCAATGAATATTGTACTGATGTACTTCATTATATATAAATTGTTATTAATAATAGTAGTATAGTAGGTTTATATTTGTAAGACCCAGACTTGTACGCATACCAGGAAATTAAATGGTATGTCAAATATTAAGTAGGTCGAAATTTTATTTAAAGGGGAGGAAATTTAGAAAAATTTATTCATTATCCAAAAATAATGAATAAGGGAGCAGAATCAGGGAGGATTAATTGGAAGTTGGACGCTAGTTAATTTAGGAGACAACAGGCAGTAGATAACTTTTGTTTAGACACTACTCATTGGAAGAATTGGAGGTGAATGCCCATATACTCTTAAAATTTGAAAGAGTTAAAAAGAGGAAGTGGAATCCACAAGCAGTGAAGGCAACCACGCATGAAAACTAGCGAGATTGGAGAGAGTATTGGAGAGAGCGAGGAGGGTGAGACGAGCGATGGAGCAGAGAGTCACGAGAGCCAAACCAGCGAGAAAGCTGGAGAGAGCAAGATTCTGAGACCAAAGAGAGCGAGATTTGGACAGGAGCGTGGATTATGCGTTGAATTTGGCCGCGATCTTATAGATTATACATAGAAAAACCCTAAAATTGAATAGAAACAAAGAATGATGACGTAAGGGCAAACATTAGCCAAGATTAGGTGTCTTATTGAGAGGAATCCTTAAACCCTAAGTAATTCTAAAGAAGCCACCTGTAGGATGATTTGTCACACTGAGAAGAGCTGAAAACTACTATAAATAGGACCCTTTGCCGAAGATTTAACCCATTCTCAAACAAATCTCAGTAACAAAGAATCGTGTGAAAGAGTAAGTGTGAGTGAGGAAGTTTTGTGAGGCTAAAAGAGAAAAGCTCGGGTAAGGTGCTGCCTAAATTTCCTTTTAGTTTAAGAATGGAAAGCTCTATTGATCAAATCATAAAGAATAATAAGGAATAACTAGATCATAGTAAGTAGCTTATCTCACCCTCTCTTTAAATGTTCTATGGTAGTGTACGTTTATTATGTTGCATGGTTATGTTAATTTTTATATTGCATTACATGTTTAGAACACGTTTCTGTACAAGGGACCCCATGCATTATGTTTGTTCACGATTACGTTAAAATCAAGTTTTAATTTGGCATAAGTTATGTTTCCAGTCTACTCTTACGTTTATGTTAATGGTTGATGTTGGATGCGACTCTGGCCCTACTGACTTGACCCGTTAATCATCAGATGGGTTAGTTTCCATTTAAGTCCTCATCTTCCTATCGGGGCGGAGAAATTTATGCTTCCAGGGGTGGCAGGGCATGTATGGTTGCACCCCTCCAGGCCTAATCTTACGTTATGTTTACGCTAGGGACTAGCAGGGTATGTATGGTTGCACCCCTCTAGTCCAATATTACGTTTATGCTAATGGTTGATGTTGGATGTGACTCTGGCCCTACTGACTGCATGACTCGCTAATTATCAGATGTGTTAGTTTTCGCTTAGGTCCTCATCTTCTTATTAGGGCGGAGAGATTTATGTTGGAAGCATAACCGACCACCACATGTTATTATACGTTTTCGATCCCAACCATATGTTTTCATGACATGTTGCTTGTGATTGTGCATTTGGTCACTACACTACGTGAGAACTACTTACTGGGTATATTATATACTCATCCTATATTTTTATAGACTTTGTAGGTAAGGACACAGCGTAGATGGCAGAATTGGACATCGCTCAAATGACCAACCATCAAACTCACTATTATAGGCATAGGCATTTTGTACCATCATGCTAATGTTTTATGGATCCTGGTGTTTTGATAAATAAACTTTTTATATAGTTTTTCTATCTAATTAATAAAATTTAGATATGTTCTTTGAAATTTTCACCAAACTCATCTCATGATAGAAAAGTCTAAGTATGCATGTCGTAGCAGTCGGATCATAATGTGTAAGGATCCGGTCGTTACATATATATTACGCGATATACCATCTAGAAAGAGAAAAATACAAAAAAAAAAAAATGATAAGATAGTAAAGCAAGTATATACATTTAATAAAAACTTAAATAAGTGAAAATTAAATTTATTGATTGAATATTCATTGAATGTTCATTGTGCATTTTTCTTCTCTCATTTAACCATTTATTGTGCTTCTTGTTCATTTTGAATCTAATTCGTCCTTGGAATCTTTGTTTGGATAATCTAGGATTGACTATCTTCATGCCAAATATTGATCCTAGATAGCATATTTTAGCCGGAGATGTTTTTTGTTGTTTCATTTGATTGAAGTTTTGTATCCGTTTGGTGTGCTTTTTAGTTGATTGAAGTTCTAGCGTTGCTTTAGAGGGCTTTTTACTTTTTAGTTATATGGATAATGTGCAAGTTAAAACTCTTTGATTTCATCTTTTGGAGAGCTTGCTCGAGGTGCGAAAAGGCTAAGATATTCTGAATGTTTTAGTTTGTATGAACTTATGGTATCCGAAGATTTTTTATTTTCCCCACCCTTATCAGTAGTTCTGTTGAGAAGAAGCGGTTGTGGAATATTATTGGGAGTGTGTTTCATTGAACAGGTTCAAGGTAAATGTTTGGTTTTCTTGTGTAGTATTGTTATGTCGTCGAAATTTTTTCATTATCTTTGTAGCTCACATCCAGGTGATCGAGCTTCTCTACTTCAAGATCTTGAAAAATGAAGATTCTCTCAACTACTCAAAATATAATTATAATACTTGTTCAAAAGAAAGCTACTTGCTTCTTTCTTTTCTTTATATTTCTCTTTTTCTATCCTTTGCTCTCTCTTGTAGGTGTTTTGAGCTTGTTGTTAATACAATATTCTACGGTAAGGTCTACCTTTGATTTTTTAGGGCTTAGAAATTGCGTCTATATTTTTTTTCTGAGTTGTCTTCCATTTATTCAAGTATCGAGCTTTCTTGTTTTGTAGGTGCGACAAAGGAGTAAAGATTTTGTATCGGAGCCCCTCTCTGCTTTTTCTTGGGAAACTCTAGATCCAATCATTATGTATTAGAGCTTTGTGGTTTTTTTTCTTCTTTAGAGCTCAAATGGAGACTTTTTTTCTTTTCTCTTCTTTATATGTCGAACTATAGTTTTGTTCCTTGAAAATCTCTGGCTTGTGAAATGTTGTTGGTTGTAAATTTAAACTAATTCAAATCCTAAAATGTAGCAAAACTCTATCAAACTTTAGACTTTCGAGCTCTATGTACCAATATCGATGTAACTTGTTGATAGATTACTTAGTTAAACAATTTATCATTTTCTTTGTTGTGAGTTGGTTAATCTTTATTTATTGAAAGTGAAGTCGTATAAATATTATATTCTATGCATGTAAAGGTCAAAGAGAAATACTATTAATTTGGATGTGCGCATATATATATAATCTTCTATGTGTATCGTAATAATAAGGCGTAAATATGAAAAGATTCGAAAGAGTGGGTAATAAATGAAAAAAAATAGAAGTACTACCGAAGAGTGAGTGCAAGAAGAGATATGTGAAATTCTAAATTTATAATGTTTGGAGAACATGATTAATTTAGGAAAATTTTCAGTTAATAAAGTTTCCAATTCCATTATCCAAGAGGAAAAAGGTGAAATTTTACCTTGAAAAAAATATCATAAATTAATTAAAAAAGGAGAGGATGAAAATTTATCTTCGACCCTATTGTGTAGTTGGATTTCGAAATTTAATTTCAAATATATATAAATAGATCAAAACAGGCTTTTAGAAAAGTTATCTATTTTTTTTTTTTTTTTTGTTTGAATTGAAAAATTAATGTTAAAAAAATTTTAAAATAGAAAACTAAGTCAATGGGTTGAATATATATATGTTTTTTTAAAATAAAATTTATAGATTATATCATTATAGATCTCCATCTATTTAAGATCTAAGAATATATAGTATTTTTCTCTTTTTTAATAAAATTTTAGATTAATTATTAAATGATAATTTGATAAGATTTATCTAGATTTCGTTATTATCTATGTTTTATGAAAATTTATATTTATAATGCGTTGGAGAACCTTTCCTATTCCAACAAAATTCCATTAATGATGCCCAGTTTCATCACTAAAAAGAAAATCATATTTTTTTTACTTTGCTTTCCACCCAAGTTTGCTAAATCAAAACTACTCTAAGTTTGTTATATATTTTTTTCCAATCATCTTAAATATAACGTATCAAAATTTGGTTAAATAAAAATAATATTTTTTTCCAATCATAATAATAATATTTTTTAATAATATTCGTATTGAAAACCCAAATAAGGAAATATATAACATTGTCCAATTCTAAATGCAAAAAAATAAATATGATAATAAAAGGAAACTATAGAGATATTTAAATCGCCAATAGATTTACTCGAGATTTGTTTTAAAAAAAATTATTGTAAAGAAACATGTAAATAATGTTTTTAAAATTTGTAAAATTACAGTATAATTATTTTTTATGGTATATGATTGTTTGTGATGTAGTAATCTAGATAAATGAAGAAAATTTGAAAGAGGTTTGAATAGTTTTTTAGGTTAAATTACAAGTTTCCTCCTGGATTTTCATGTTTTTTTAAAGACAATAGTGATTTTGGAGATGAGAGATTGAACCTCTGATTTTTTTTTTAGAAAAACGAGTATTGACCAATTATGCTGTGCAAAATTCATTGTGGTTTTAATTTCGCAAATATTATATACGATTTGCGAGTATCGACCAATTTTGCAAGTATTAATATCTAAGTTTAATATCTTATATTCAATAGGATATTAAAATTGGACATTAAGTAACACAAACAAAGAAAGTCTTTTTAGTTTATTTGTGGTACAGACTTTCCCATCCAAAAAATGAAAATTTATTAGGGAAATTTGCACAATTAGCCAAGCATGTCTACAAAATTAGATTAACGGTGTCTTTCTATTTTACAAAAATGGTAAAAAGCCCAATCCAACCCATTTCAATTAAAAATAGGAAATATAAAAGAACATCCTTATCAATTATGCGTACAATATAAGGAGAAATCCATACATCCATGCACGCTTTCAAAGTGACTTTGATATATTTCATAAGTGAATTTGGTATATCAATTAATTAACACATCTAAAATGATGTCTATGAATATTGCATTGATGTACTTCATTATATATACTTAGTTATTATAAAGTAGTATATTAGGTACTATATATTAAGCGATATACCATCTAAAAAGGGAAAAATACAAAAAAAAAATGATAAGATAGTAAAGCAAGTATACATGTGTAACAAAAACTAAAATAAGTGAAAATAAAATTTTTTAATTGAATATTCATTGAATGTTCAACGGGCAATTTTGTTCTCTCTCGTTTAATCATTTATTGTGCTTCTTGTTCATTTTGAATCTAATTCGTCCATGGAATCTTGTTTTGGATAATCTAGGATTGACTATCTTCATGTCAAATATTGATCCTCGATAGCATATTTTAGTCAGAGATGGTTTTTGTTGTTTCATTTGATTGACGTTTTGTATCTGTTTGGTGTGCTTTTTAGTTAATTGAAGTTATGGCGTTGCTTTAGAGGGCTTTTCACTTTTTAGTTATATGGATAATGTGCAAGTTAAAACTCTTGATTTCAACTTTTGGAGTGCTTGCTTGAGGTGCGAAAAGGCTAAGATATTCTGTATGTTTTAGTTTGTATGAGCTTATGGTATCCGAAGATTTTTTATTTCCCCCTCCTTTATCGGTAGTTCTATTGAGAAGAAGTGGTTGTGGAATATTATTAGGAGTGTGTTTCATTGAACAGGTTCAAGGTAAATGTTTGGTTTTCTTATGGTAGTGTCGTTATGTCGTCAAAAATTTTTCATTGTCTTCATAACTCACATCCAAGTGATCGAGCTTCTTTTCTTCAAGATTTTGAAAAACGAAGATTCTCTCAACTACTCAAAATATAATTATAATACTTGTTCAAAAGAAAGCTACTTGCTTCTTTCTTTTCTTTACATCTCTTTTTCTATCGTTTGCTCTCTCCCGTGGGTGTTTTGAACTTGTTGTTAATACAATATTGTACAGTAAGGTTTACCTTTTATTTTTTAGGGCTTAGAAATTGCATCTATATTTTTCTTCTGGGTTGTCTTCCATTTATTCAACTATCAAGCTTTCTTGTTTTGCAGGTGCGACAAAGAAGTAAAGATTTGGTATCGCAGCCTCTTTATGCTTTTTCTTGGGAAACTCTAGATCCAATCGTTATGTATTTGAGCTTTGTGGTTTTTTTTCTACTTTAGAGCTCAAATGGAGACTTTTTTTTCTTTTCTATTTTTTAGATGTTGAACTACAGTTTTGATCCTTGAAAAATCTCTGACTTGTGAAATGTTGTTGGTTGTAAATTTGGACTAATTCAAATCCTCAAAAGTAGACAATCAACTCTCTCAATCTTTAGACTTTCGAGCTCTATGTACCAATATCAATGTAACTTGCTGATAGATTACTTAGTTAAATAATTTATCATTTTTTTTTGTTGTGAATTGGTTAATCTTTGTTTATTGAAAGTGAAGTTGTATATATACAAACAATTTAGATTATATTTTGTGCATATAATGGTCAAAGAGAAATACTATTGATTTGGATGTGTGCATATATATATAATCTTCTAAATGAAAAAATAATGACAGGCATTACAAAAAGCGCAGGTGAAAAACCGACACTGAAGATAATATTCAATGTTGGTTGAAAACCTACATTGAAAAAAGAATTAAATGTCGATTGAAAACTGACACGGAAGATAATTGGCATTGAAATCTTGGTTGTCTATAATCGCGATTTAAAATTGACATTAAAGAAAACTGATGTTGAAGACCTTTTATAACACGATATTTGATTTCGGTTGTCAACTGACATTGTACTCCTATAATGTCAGTTTTAAACCGAAATTAAAGTCCAGTTTTGTAGTAGTATTTGATCTCATCCTCACAATCATTGTACTAAAAAATTAAAATCATATAGGTTTAAATATTACTTCAATTATTTCAAAGATGTACACTTTGATCCTTATATATTTTTTTAAAAGTGAGTATTTTGTTACTTTGATTTTCATATTTATCTTTTTTTTTTTATATATATAATTTTATGTTTATTTTGGCAAATAGGGACTAAATTAGTCTTTTTTTAAAAAAAAAAAAATAATGTAGGACCAACATGAACATTTTGAAACTACAATTACTTAATTGAAGTTGAAGTAAAGATAAAAATACATTGACTGAAGTAGTATTTAAATAAAAATGAATGTATAACAACCAATAAAATTTAAAAACATCTATTGAATAATGATAATAAATTAAAAACCATCTATTTCAATATAAAGGAAATTTATGGGCAACCTCTTTTACATCACTTTTTTTTTCTCTATCCCATGGTTTCCGCTTTTTCCCCCATTTTCTGATTAAAATTTTACATTAATTAATTGAAAACATAAACTAGAAAAAGGAATCTTTCATTTAGGAAACTTTTATTTGATTGCTTTGTTAAAAAATTAATGACAATTTAATAAGATTTATCTAGATTTCGTTACCTATGTTTATTTATTTAAACTTTAAATTATATAATTCAATCCCATAAATACAAACATGCTTGTTTAAACTTTTTTTTTCAATTTAATA
Source organism: Benincasa hispida (assembly GCF_027475165.1). Classification (NCBI taxonomy): domain Eukaryota; kingdom Viridiplantae; phylum Streptophyta; class Magnoliopsida; order Cucurbitales; family Cucurbitaceae; genus Benincasa; species Benincasa hispida. The sequence goes on from NW_028326327.1 coordinate 18,101, forward strand.
TATATTTTGAATTCTATTTAAGAATAACAAACAAATAGAAGAGACTATAAACATTCATTCTCTAAATTTTTAAATTTGACCTAAAATTTAAAGATGGTATCAGTAAGCATAAATTAAGCCTAGGATAATAAAGCTAATTTCTAGATTTCTTCAACATGTAATTACAATAACGGATGAAAAAAGTATTATCGATAAAATATGAATAAGATCATATTCGAGTTTCAAACATAATCGATTTATTAAAGTAAGAATTTTGAAGAGTATAATTAATAATCTCAAGTAGAACAGTACACAAGTAGTGATTATAATGAGCAAAATAAAAATAAAAAGAAATCAAAACATGCACATTATATAGGATGCTCATTAAACGTTTACGAACGATCTTGATCATAGCCTTGGCCTTGATTGTATGCATTAGAGAGTCAAAATTCCATGACTCAAAATACGAGAAGAATGAAAATACCATTGATGCTCCTAAATAGGTTTGTTTTGACTCCTTATAATTGCACTTTCCCGTCTCTAAATTAGAAAATACTATTGTACTATAATCTAACCATGTCATCAAAACTTCTTATTCATACAAAGTCATAGGCATTGACCCCAAGAAATCACATTTTTTTGTCCAAAATTTATGACAGTAATTTTCCATTACCCATGTCTCCGTTGAATATTCAGGTTTGTTAAACTCTTGCATTATTCCTAATTTACCCTCATACTCTACGAGTTTAGTGTTCCATGTAGCTTTTTCATTGTTTCTCATGTTTGGCATGTCAATTTTAGACCAGAATCTGAAGTAAAAGTTGAAAACATATATAGACCTACCATCACCTATTTCCCAGTGAGTCGATCTAGAAGCAAACACAACAGGAGAATGAGAAATCACAATACTTGGATAACTCTTCATGTTGTCTAGTAGCTTCAACCACCAAGTTTTAGAATCAAAAAGCTCGCATATGGTGTATGAATACGGCAAAGGGCGTTTTGAAGGAATTTGATCCTAGGATAAACGAAGGATCTTGAACTGGAGAGGGTTTGAACACAGGACATGCATAGCAATATTTTTTGTGAAGTAACGAGTCCTCAAAATGGAAAGACCTTTCCATTGCTGTGTAGAAAGTTTGCAAATGATGTAAAAACATTGTCTGTAATAGATTGGGTGTTGGGTTTCACATAAAAGAAGACCAATGGGAGCAACGACTCGAATGTCACATCCCGGGAGGAAACTGAACGACAAATCCAAGGGAAAAGAGTTGGGTTGTGGACAAATAAAGGATAAACAATTTTTGCGTCCAAGCCTTTGGAGGAGGAAGCCATCTAAGAAGGGTTGATGGTGATGTTGTGCAACTAAATCTTTATAGTAAGAGCCATAGCTAGCTTTAGCATGAAATTTCGAGAGAGCTCGTATTTTTCCAGCTTTATGTAGGGGAACTCGACTCAAAATCTCCAATACAATGTCGTTGAAAATATCCATATTTTATGTATATCGTAGCAATGAAGTGTAAATATGCAAAGATTCGGAAGAATGGACAATAAATGAAAAAAAAAATAGAAGTACTACCGAGGAGTGAGTGCAAGAAGAGATATGTGAAATTCTAAATTTATAATGTTTGGAGAAAAGGATTAATATTAGGAAAATTTTCAATTAATAAACTTTCCAATTCCATTACCCAAGAGGAAAAAGGTGAAATTTTACATTGGAAAAAATATAATAAATAAATCTAATTTTAATATAAATAGATAAAAATAAGCTTTTAGAAAAGTTATCTATTTCTTTTTTGTTTTGTTGTTTGAAATTTGAATTGAAAAATTAATGTTTAAAAAATTGTTAGAATAGAAAACTAAATCAATGTGTTGAATATATATATGTTTTTTTTTTTAATTATAGATTATATCATTATATGTGTGGTTGTTGGATTATTTTACTAGAGTTGAAACTAAATAAACAAATGCAAATTAATAAATGCATTTAGGGAAATAAGATATAACATAAATAATAAATATTATATTAATAAAGATTTAAAATAGGTTAAATTACAATTTTACTCCTTGATTTTCATGTTTTTCCAAGACAATGATTCCGCATATGAGAGATTGAACTTCTAAAATTTTAGAAAAACAATATTTGTCTACCAATTATGTTGCGCCAAATTCATTGCGACTTGAATTTTTATAGTTGGTTCCTAATTGAGCTTCAAAAGTCTTTTTTCATTCTATTTGATTTAAATGTCTATAATAATCCTTTAATATATATGTAAGAAAATTCATATTATAGAATGAAAAATAAAGACGGCATGAAAACAATCATTGAAACATAATTGATATATTAAAAAAGAAAAATTAAATTTAGAAAATTAAATTAATTTAAACTAATATCTCCCTAATATTCTCAACTCCTCTCCCGATATCAAAAAGAAAAAGTAATGTGCTCTAAAAAAATTAATAACGGCTAGCTAATAATTATTCATTTTAAATTAGTTTTAAAAAATTATTTCTTAAATGACACACTCTTCTTTCTAAAGGACCAAACAAAAAGGTCATTCAAAAAACCACATTACATAAAAACATAAAAATATAAACATTGATAAAAATATCATAATTCGGTATATCGAACAATATTATATAATTTTAATTTATGTATATCTTACTTCGTGTTCTATTCTAAAATTTTCATTTTAATACATGCATATTCACATGATATTTAATTTTCGTTTTCTTCACCATACAAAAGTCTAGTTAGATGAATCTTCATCTATTTAAGAATTAACGACAAAA
>NW_028326329.1:0-24863 GCF_027475165.1 Benincasa hispida
GAACCTGAGTTTCAGTTAAACCTAAGTAACGATCAGGTTGTATCATAACCCTTCCACTGCATCGGGGCATTCTCAATTATTGAGAAGGACGAGGCTGACCTAAAATGCTGGCTTCTTCATTAACTCTCGATGAAGGATCAACTTCATTAACAACCCTTGTTGATTCTTCAGTAGCTTCACTTAATACTAGTGGTTTATGATCTCTCATGTGGTTTTCCTCTAAAAATGTAGCGTTTTTTGATACAAATACTTTATTTTCTTCAGGATCATAAACTAGACCACATCTCGTCTCCTTAGGGTAACCAACAAATTGACACAACCTTGAACGAAGTTCTAACTTCTTAGGATTTGTCACTAACACATGTGCAGGACAACCCTAGATTCTGAAGTAATGTAAACTCGGTTTATGCCCACTCCATAACTCGAAAGGTGTTTCAGAAATATTTTTTAAGGAAACATTGTTCAATATGTGAATTGCAATCTCTACTACATACCCTCAAAACGAGTTAGACAATTGAGCATCACTGATCGTAAAACGAAACATATCTAATGAGGTTCTATTTCTCCTTTTTAATACATTGTTCTACTGAGGTGTACCAGGTGCTGGGAATTGGGATTGAATTCCATGTTCTGTAAAATAGTCTTGGAATTTTAAATCCATGTACTCTCCACCCGAATCAGATCAAAGTGTTTTAATTATTTTACCTAATAGGTTTTCAACTTCAGCCTTATACTCTTTGGACTTTTCAAAGGCTTTAGACCTATGTTCCATTAAAAGAGATGAAGTAACCATACCTCGAATAATCATCTATAAAAGAAATGAAGTATTCGTACCATTCTTTAGCCTTTATATTCATTGGACCACAAAGATCTGAATGTATGAGCTCTAAAGGCTTTTTGGCTCTATAACCTTTTCCACTAAAAGGTATTCGAGACAGGATTCACATGGATGTAATGAATTATTTTCTAACTTGCTTAGAAGTCCATTCTTTACCAATCTCCCAATCCTATCGAGATTTATATGGCCTAATCTCAAATACCAAAGGTATGTATCATTGTTACTTGGAGAAATTCTTCGCATTTTAGTTTGAGTATTAGCAATTTTAAACATTTCATGATTTAAAAGTGCTTTTGATTCAATTGATCTTAACACATATAAGTTGTCTTCTAGTTTACCTGAATAAATAATCACACTATTTTTCATAATGAATGCTTCATCTGAATTGAAAGAAACAAAATATGATTGTTCAATTAAGAAAGAAATAGAAACAAGGTTCTTCTTCATCTTGGGAAAATATATAAGTTTTCCTAAAACAAAAATCTATTTCCAAAAGACAACTTAGCAGCTCCCACTGCCCGAGCTGAAATGACGTCTTTTGTTCCAATGTTGAGCATCATTTCACCCTATTCTAGTTGATGGAAGGAACTAATTCCCTATAAAAAAGAATAAACGTGATTAGTGGCTCCTGAATCAAGTATCCTGGCATCATGGTCATTTTCCACTAAACAAGTTTTAGGACTAGTAAATCCTATTTACCTTCATTTTCTTTCTTCTTCTCAGCAAGGTATTTGGGGTAATCACATTTCCAGTGACCATCCACATTACAGTGGAAGCATTTTCCCTTGTCAGTTGTAGCTTTGCCCTTGCCTTTGCTAGCAACGGGAACCTTCCTCTTCCCTTCTTTCTTTTTCTAGATCCTTTTAATACCAGAAGTTGGAGAAACAGACTTAGTTTCAGAGGATGAACCCTTATAGAACTTTTTGGAATGGGCAACATTTATCTCTCCTTCTTCTGGTCCCTTACCTTTCATGAGGGACTAAAAAGTCCGTAACCCGTTCAGAAGGGTAGTTAGATTGTACTGTATTTTGTTCATTACCACATTACTATGGAATTGAAGGAAACTCTTTGGAAGAGTTTCCAAAATAAATGACACCTGACTTTGCTTGTCCATGACCACACCGTTCATTTTAGTGACATTGAAATGGACCATCAGGTCGAGAACATGTTCTCTCACTGATTAACTCTCTTTCATGCACACATTTTAAATGTATGTGAGGGCCTCGTGCTAGATCTGAGCTAACGGTTGTCCAAACATTTCCTTGACGGATTCCATGATATAACGTGCAGTCATCATGGTCTCATGTTTCTTGGTAAGAACGTCAGACAGACTTGCCAAGATATAGACTTGGGCCTTGTCATTGGCCTTTGTCCAATGATCATAAGCATCCTTCAACACTTGAGATGCATTTCAAGCGGTGACTGGAGGACATTCCTCTGTCAAGACAAACTACAGATCATCAACAAGCAGAATGGTATTCAGGTTAGATTTCCAAATCCCGTAGTTTTCACCAGTTGATTTCTCATTTTTAAGAAAAGATATGATTATGGAAGACATGCTGAAACATATAACAATCAAGACCTTATTAGTTATCTTTTTCATAGCCCATTACTTAATTATCCAATCAATTTAGCAAAAACATATGTAATCATAGAATCCTAACTAAACTATTAATTTAAGTTTTTGCAACGATACTTCAGAGATTTAGAGCAATAACCACTAAAAGTTGATCAACTACTCCTTGAAGGGAAAACCATTGAAGGTTTCCACAGCGAAATGCGAGGATTGTCCAAATTTAGTTATTTCATAGAATTTACAAAACTACAGAATAAAGAAGAGAAGGATTATGCATTAAGAATAAAAATTACAGCATGCTATTAAGGGAAAGGAGAAGTAAAACCTTTATCTTTGAAGAACCGATTTCTTCATGTATTCCCTTGAACGGATGACGATCGGAAATCCCTAATACGAATTTCCCAATTGAGCACCATCACTTGAAAACCCTATGTATTCTCCTTAGGATAAAGAATTCAAGCAAGAGTTGTGGGATTTGTTTGAATCCTTGGAAGAGGGAGGATGAGAGATTGAGAAAGGGAGAGGAAAGAACTTTTCTCTGTAAAATTTTTTGCAGAGAGAACTATTCTCTCAGAGAAAAAAGGAAGAAGATGAGCATCACCATTCATTTCACTGACCCCTCTCATCACGTACTTGGCTGAGAGAAATTAGGGGAAGGGAGTTGTAACTTCCCTCCTTTAATTAATTAATATTAATTTAATAAAATAAAATTAATAAAATAACAACCTTATAATATGTATATAAACTATATGCTATATCCCATATAACACATAATCTATAGTTACATATTGTATCAAATACAATATAACCTATAGATTTATTTTCCCTCAACCATACATGACATTTAATATAAATTACATTTATACTAAATTCACTTATATGAATCTCATCCATATAATTTGAATCATATTCAGATTCCTCTTATAATACTTTATATTATAATGTTATATCAATTATATCACACATATAATTAATTTAATTAATATATCATATATAATTAATTCCCTCAATTAATTTGAACACTTCAAATTAATCCAAAATTAATTCTCAATTATATCCCTGTTGAGCTACAGAAGGGAACTTATGGACCTATAGATTGAAGCTCCAATGGTACTTGAATAATTAATTAAACTCTTTAATTAAATTACCTAACTTCCATCAACTGTCGGTCATTCCACTAAAGACCGACAACTGCACTTTTTGCACTATAGATAATTTTCTATGTCAATTGGATATAACCAATCAACAGTGTAATGACCCTTAACAAATTGCTCGTAAGTACAGTTGGGCCAAAATTATCGTTTTCCCCTGTAGTTACATCTAACTCCTTAAGTATCATTGATACCTCTAATGAACAATAAGTCATAGTCTAACTATGACCAAAGTCCCTTTCGGGCCAAGAGAGGGTGTGGCCATTATGTTCAAGCCCCCTAATTAACCTTTAAGAGAGCAATTTATCTACTTGCCCCGACATCGAGGAAGGAGTGAATTCCGTATTGTGTAGTTATGTTCCTAGCTCCCTAGTTAGATGAATCCCAAAAATGGTAGGCATATTGAATTGGCAATCTGGCTACTCTCACCCATACAAATCAAAGGTCTGCCTTTATGAGCAGGAGTTCACAACTCACTTAGGATTTAGGTCATGTACCCTATGGTCATCCTAATGAAATATAAGTCTCTACATTATTAATGATGCTATATAATGAGACTAACTATTTCGTGGTCCAGTCTTATACAAGCTCTTTGTATAGGATACCCTCGCTCACATGTCTCTACATGAATAATTAGGATCAAATCATTTCTAGCATTTTACAACACTTGTAACACCTACAAAGAAGGTCGTATCTGTAGTGTCAATAGGACAAGGCACCCAACCTTATCTCTTTACTACAGACCGTTTAGGTTATTATTTAAACAAGATCCACTTGTATGTCTCTACATACTTGTTTAAATTACATAAAATAACCTAGGATCTTAGTTTATTGGATTGTATATGCTTATAAAATAACACTTATTTTCATAAAATAACATTTATTTTATTAACAACAATATGTTTACACAAAGTTTACAAACTGTGAGATTACAAGAGATTTAGGACACCAATCCCAACAATCTCCCACTTGTCTGAAAGCTCAGGGAGCCTAATGTACAATATAAAGTACAAAATCACAATAAACTAGGGCATACACTATACCCCAGTCAAATCTCCCACTTGCCCTAGACAATATCCGCATATCCCATAGACCCAGACTTTCTAGATGACCCTCAAACACTTTAGCGGTGAGAGTCTTTGTAAATGGATCAGCAACGTTGTGCTCCGAAGGAATCTTCATGACAGTCACGTCACCTTGATGCACAATCTCTCGAATTAAATGATATTTCCGCTCTATGTGCTTTCCTCTTCTGTGACTACTAGGTTCCTTAGAATTTCCCACAGCACCACTGTTATCATAATAAAGTGTGATGGGCAAAGACATATTTGGAACAACTTCTAAATCAGTAAGGAACTTCTTAAGCCAAACAGCCTCTTTAGCAACTTCACAAGTAGCTACATATTCGACTTTCATTGTGGAGTCTGTGATGCATCACTGCTTAATGCTTCGCCATACTATAGCTCCTTCATTTAGAATAAACACTGACCCTGATGTGGACTTCTGAGAATCTCGATTAGTCTGAAAGTCAGAATCTGTATATCTTGTAAGGATCAAATCTTTATCTCTATACATGAGCACATAATCCCTCGTTCTCCGAAGATACTTGAGGATCGTTTTGACCGCTATCAAATGATCTAATCCTGGATTGGATCGATATCGACTGGCAATCTCTACTGCATAGCAAATGTCAGGTCTAGTATATAACATTGCATACATAAGGCTGCCAACAATCGATGCATAGGGAATTCATCTCATGTCCTCAACCTCTTGAGGAGTCTTAGAACATTCTTCCTTAGACAATACAATTCCATACCTGAAAGGTAATAAACCCTTCTTGGAATTGTGCATCGAATATCTGACAAGCATCTTGTCCATATATGATGCCTAAGACAAGGTCAACCTTTTGTTCTTACGATCCCTGATAATCTGGATACCTTGCAAACTGTGCACCTCTCAAATCATTCATTTGGAATTGGTCGGCTAGCTATTTCTTTATATCAGTTAGAAAACCTATGTCATTCCCAATAAGTAGGATATCATCCACATACAGTACAAGGAAAGCTACTGAGCTATTGATGATTTTCTTATAAACACAAGGCTCATCAACATTCTGATCAAAGCCATAAGATTTGATCACAACATCAAATCTTATATTCCAAGATCGAGATGCTTGTTTTAGTACATAAATGGACCGATTAAGCTTGCAAACCTATTTCTCTTGATCTTGCTCAATGAATCTTTTTGATTGATTCATGTAGATGGTCTCTTCAAGATTACCATTCCAAAAGACAGTCTTGACGTCCATTTTCCATATTTCATAATCATAATATGTGGCTATAGACAAAAGAATCCTGATAGAATTTAACATGACAACAGGTGAGAAAGTTTTTTCATAGTCCACTCCCTCAACCTGGGTATAACCATTTACCACAAGTCTAGTTTTAAAGGTCTGTACCTTTCCATCTACACCTCTTTTCTTCTTGTAGATCCATTTATAACCTATAGGTATGACCCCATCAGATTGATCTACAAGCTCCCAGACAAAATTGAAGTTGGAATTATTTCTTGATTCATGGCTTTAATCCATTCATCCTTGTCAAAATCTTCCATTGCTTGTTTATAAGACAATGGATCCTTAACTCCATCATCAATTATGATGTTTTGGGCTTTTGTTATACTCATGTAGCGTACGGGTGGGTTCATAACCCTCCCACTACATTAAGGCAATCTCAACTCTTGAGACAGATGACTAGATGAGTTGACATCAACAACTCTTGTTGATGTATGAGCCCCTTCAACAACTCTTGCTGAAGTCTCAGTAGATTCATTAGAAATTTCACTTAAAATAATTTTGCTTCGTGGCTTATGATCCCTCATGTGGTCTTCTACCAAGAATGTAGCGTTTGTCGATACAAACACTTTATTCTCACTTAGATTATAGAAGTATCCACCTCTCGTTTTCTTAGGGCAGTCTATAAATAGGCACACTTTTGAACGAGATTCCAACTTTTTGGGGTTTGCCATTAGCACATGGGCTGACATCCCCAAATTTTGAAGTGGCGTAAACTACCTTTACGACCTCTCCATAACTCAAAAGATGTTTCAGAAACACTCTTTGAGAGAACATTGTTCAAAATATAAACTGCAGTCTCTATTGCATATCCTCAAAATGAGTCAGGAAGATGAGCATAGCTCATCATAGACCGAACCATGTCTAACAAGATCCTGTTTCTCCTTTTTGATACTCCATTATGTTGAAGTGTACCAGGGGCTTAGAGTTGGGACGTAATTCCATGTTCAATCATATAGTTTTGGAATCCTAAGTCCATATACTCTCCACCATGATCAGATCATAGTGTTTTTATTTTTACCTAACAAGTTTTCAACTTCAGTCTTGTACTCCTTGAAATTTTCAAGAGCTTCAGACTTATGTTGCATTAGGTATAGATACCCATATCTTGAATAATCATCTATGAAAGAGATGAAATATTCATACCCTCCTCGTGCTCTTACATTCATCGGACCATAGAGGTCTGAATGTATAAACTCCAAGGTTTCTTTGGCTCTGTAACATTTTCTAGTAAAAGGTCATTTGGTCATCTTACCTTCAAGGCATGACTCACATACAGGAAAAGAGTTTTCTTCTAAACCATTTAGAAGTCCACTTTTCACCAACCTCTCAATCCTATTGAGATTGATGTGACTTAACCTCAGATGCCATAGATGGCGTTTTCTTTAGGAAAAACTCTCGGTCTTTTTACAGTTGTTTTTGTTTTGAACATTTCTGTATTAAGCACAACTTTTATAACTAACGACCTTAGTACATATAAGTTATTTTTCATTGAACCAAAATCTAACTCCATTTCATTCTTAAAAATAAACACTTTATTCTTAGAGAATGATATAGAATATTTTTGTTTAATTAGACAGGAAACAGAAATTAGGTTCCTTCTACATATACGTCATCCAATAACATATATTATTTCTTGTCCAACAGCTGAAATGGCCTTACCAGTAATGACTCTAAGAGTCATCTCTCCAGCTTCCAATTTTTTCTAAGAATTAAATCCTTGATGGGAAGAACACACGTGGTTATAGCTTCTGAATCAACTATCCAGGCAGAATCATCATTCTCTACTAAGCACGTCTCCAAGAAAAATAAATTAGATTTATTTTCTTCGGAGTTCTTCCTTTTTTGGAGAGTAGTGGGATCAACTTCACAATCATAAACTCCAAGTTTCATCTCAAAGGACAATCCTCATTGATGAACCTCACTAGAGTTGGCAACAATTGCTTTCTCTGTTAGTTCCTTGACATTCAATATGGATTGAAGAATATCTTGGGAGCTGTCACTATTGGTTTCATTGTCATTAACCCCGTTTTACTTGAACCGTGAGAACTTTCGGCCAAACAATTCTCGCATTGATTGCATGATCTCACGTGCAATGACCATGCTTTCAAACCTTTTGGCCAACGCATCAGGTATGCTTGCTAAAATGCAAACTCGGGCCTTAGAATTAGCCTTCGCTTACACCTCATATGCATCACAAACATTCCGTGGTGCATAAGGGGTTTGGACTTGAGGACAATCCTCAGTCGTGACAATTTCGAGGCTGTTTACTAGGAAAAACGTTTTAATGGATTCTTTCCACGTCGTATAACTAAAATTGGTCAAACTCGAAAAAGCAACTAATGGAAAAACAATATTTAACATATTTGTTGAAAAATAAACACATTGATTGTTAGGGTTGATGCCCTAAACTCTCGTTGGGTCCTGTAGTTTGTAAACACCTGTATTGAACAAACGCTTGTGATGTAATAATATGCAATATTTTCTTCACCGTTGTCTATGAAACATGAGATATTTTATTTGCATTTACCATAAACTAATAAACTAAGATCCCTGGTTGTCGTTGTAACTTAAGCATGTATGTGGAGACATACAAGTGGATCATGCTTTAAGTGATAAACAAAATGGTCTGTAGTATATGGATATAGGAGGCAAACCTTATCCTGGTGACACTATGGATGCAACCCACTTTGTAGAATAGTTACAAGTGTTGTGACATGCTACAGATGGTCTGATCCTGATCATTCATATGGAGATATGCGAGCGGGGGTGTCCTATACAAAGGAGTTTGTATAAGACCGGACCGTGAAGTGTTTAGTCTCGTTATATAACGCCGTTCATGATAGAGACTTCACTTCATTAGGATGACCATATGTAAAATGACCTTAATCCTGAGTGAGTTGGGAACTCCTGCCTTTGAGGGCGGTCCTTTGATTTGCATGGGTGCGAGTGGCCAGATCGCCGACTCAAACCTACCACTTTGGGGATTTGTCTGATTGGGGAGCTGGGAACTCAGCTACACAAGATGGAATTCACTCCTTCCCCGAAGCAGGGGTAAGTAGGTAGATTGCTCCCTTAAGGGCTGATTCTAGGGCTTGAATGATGTGGCGCCACACACCTTCTCATGGCTCAAGAGGTGTCCATTCATAGTAGAACTATAATGTATTGTTCATTAGAGGGATCAGTGGTACTTAAGGAGTTAGATATAACTATAGGGGTAAAACGGTAAATTGGCCCAACTGTACTTACGAGCATCTGTGAAGGGCTATCATACTGTTGATTGGTTATATCCGATGGACACAGAAATATATCTGTAGAGAGAAGAGTGCAACTGTCGGTATTTAGTGGAGTGCTTGACAGTTAACAGATGGTGGATGTCGTAACTAAAGAGTTTAGTCAGCTATTCACATACCGTTGGAGTTTCAAGCTGCAGGTCCATAAGGTCTCCTTGGTAGCTCAATGGATTCAATTTGAGAATCAGTTTTTGGGTCAGTTTTAAGTGTTTAAATTGACAAGAGGGAGTTCGATTATATTTGATTTGACTAAACTGGTTCAATTATATATGATATAGTTGACATGATGTATGAGATACATTAATTGGAGGAAAATGATATAAATATGATTTATATCAAGTAAAGGAGAAAAGGACTAATGTTTCAAATTATAGATTATAAATATAATATGATAAGTTAGTTATTATGTTTATTTATAATTAAAACAATTATGAGATAATTGTTGGTAGTTTCTCCTTAATCGTGTGTGAAAGTGGGAGGTTATATTCAGTTTTCATAACTGAAGGATAAAATGAAAAATGTTTCATTTTGTAAGGATCGCATCATTTAAGTACACTGCCTATTATTTAGCTCACGAGAGGCTACATGAAAACTTTAAGTGTTTGTCTAAACGAATGTGTACAAGCACCATTGTTTAAATGATAGTATAACTTTTTTCTTAAACGATTGAGTGGCTAGTGAGATTCATTAAACGATCGTGTAAATGATCAAGCTACTTTTTCTAAAACGATCGTATACCTGCTGACTTTTACTAAAAGATCAAGCACCAAAGTCTATATGATAGACACTATATTCTCCAACTTGCTTGGTCATTGAGTTCAATCGTAGTTTCCTCCTTCCCTCTACCAAATATAAAAGAGCCCACACCTCCTGGATTCTCACTTTGAGAATACCAAGGTCACTGATGTTTGGATTGGTGTCCTAATTCTCCCAAAGTCTCGTTGTTTTGTAAAGATACACATTATTCAATGAATAAAAAAAGTGTTATTTAATTCTGGCATTTACTCATATCCAATAAACAAAGCTCCTTGGTTATCTTATGCGAACTTAAGCATGTATATGTGATACACATATACAAGTGGATCATGCCTTAAGTGATAACCTAAATTGGTCTATAGTATAAGGATTAAAGTGGGATACCTGATCCTGGTGACACTACGGATACGACCCGCTTTGTAGAGGTTTGCAAGTGTTGTAAACTACTACAGATGGTAGATCTTGATCATTCATGTGGAGACGTGGAGCGGGGGTGTCCTATACAAAGAGTTTGTATAAGACCTGGACCACGAGATGACTAGACTCTGTATATAATGTCGTTGATACTAAAGACTTGTATCTCATCTAAATGATCATAGGTGACACGACCTCAATCCTGAGTGTTTTGTGAACTCCTGCCTTTGAGGGCGGTCCTTTGATTAGTATGGGTAAGAGTGGCCAAATTGCCAACTCAACATGCCTACCTTTTTGGGAACTTGTCTGATCTGGGAGCTGGGAACTCAATCCATAAGATGGAATTCACTTCTTTCCAAAAACAGGGATAAGTAAAGATATTGCTCCCTTAAGGGCTGTTTTCGGGGCTTGAACATAGTAGCCACAACTTCTCTTTGGAAGAGAGACTCAGACATAGTAGGACTATGATTTATATTCATTAGAAGGATCAGAGTACTTAAGAAGATAGATGTAACTACAGGGGCATAACAGTTATTGGCCCAACTGTACTTACGAGTGATCTGTGAAGGGTAGTCGCGCTGCTGATTGGTTAAGATGGACACATAATATATATGTAGTAAGGAGAGTTTAGCTGTCGTCTTTAGTGGAGTGCCTGGAAGTTAACGGATGGATGATTGAAAAGGACACATAATATATAACCATATATATGTAGTAAGGACACATAATATATAACCATATATATGTAGTAATATATAACACATAATACGCTGCTGATCAGGGTACTTAATATATATGTAGTAAGGACACATAATATATAACCAAATTAGTGGATGATTATTGGATCATGGTAACCGTGAGTTTAAAAGGAAAGTGGTTTCCTATTTGGATTTTTTTTTTTTTTTTTTACAAAAGATTGAAAAGGATTTTGAGTTTTCTCTCCTGCGAAAAAAGAACTCACGAGGTCGTCAAGTAATACAGATTTACTAAACGACGACTGGGCAAGCTAAAAGATCGTGCAGGTACGAGCTAAACGATTGTGCGGTGTTTACTAAATGATCGCATAGCTTTGCTAGACGATCTCTGGCCCAAGGTAAACGATCGTGTATAGCCTGTAGGCGACAGACCGAGCTAAATGATAGACTAAACGATCACATAGCTTTTGCTAGACGATTGCATAGCTTTATCTAAACGATTGGACATCGACCTATACGATAGGTCTTAGCCATCTCCCACTTGCCTAGTCGTGTACACGATCGTTGTTTCCTCCGTTTGTCTGCCTCATACCAAGTCCGAATAGAGCCCACCCTCTGGATTCTCACACTGAGAATACCAAGGTTGCCTTGTTGGTGGTGTCAGACTCAACTCAACACCGTCGAGATTTTTTGGAGGCCGTTCGTGTCGTTGAGGACAAGCGCGGTGTTCATTCGTGTTGCAAAGGAGATCGTGACCGAGGAGATCGTTGAGGACGAGCGCGAAGTGTTCGTGTTTTGCGGTCGTGTAGATCGGGCGTTTGAGGTCATTGTTTTTCGAGCGTTCGTGCGCATCTGAGCGTGGAGACGCATCCTCATATGTGTGTAGAGTTTTACTCTCTATTCCTTTGTATTTTACATGCTGTAATTTCTGTATGAATCGCATAACTGTTTGTTTGAAGTTGACTGTAAATGATTTGTTGATTCATGATTGTAATTTGGAATAGTCTTGTTCCACTGCTCATGGAAATTGTGATTTCGATTTCCTTCAATTGGTACCAGAGCCAGGTTCTCTGATATTCCAAATTACAGATCTGAATTGAACATTTTTTTACAATCGCAGTGGGTTTTTGCATTTGTGGATGATTTTAATGAACATTTCGGGTTTGATTGCCTTTTTGTTAAAGCTTTCAGTATTACAAAGTGTTAATTGTAAGGGCCCCTGTGTTTTTGGGCGAAATTAACTTTGCAATCGAGTCTATAATTCAAAAAGTTCGAGTTCGTCGAGTTGTTCGTGATGAAGCTTCGGTGCATGGCGATGCAGTTCTCAACGAAGAAGAAGATCAAGCGTTGGTCGGGTCGTGTAGCCTCAGGTAAACGATCGTTGGGATTTTACTAAGCAATCGTTTAGATATTTTTTTTAGATGACCGTGTAGTATTTTCTAAACGATCATTTAGCTAATGCTAAGTGATGGGGTAAATCATTTACCATATCACGTAGCATTGGTTTCGCGATCGCATAGGCGCTGGAGGTAGACGATCGTAGTGGGAGCATGTGATGCTAGTCATTTAGTTGAAGGCGCGCGCTAGACGATCGCGTAGTTAGCAAGCTTCATCACTTAGTTACTACCTATGCGATCGTGCTATGCGATACGGAGACGCTAGCTAAGCGATCGCTTAGGCGATGGTGCTTCGCGGCATCGTAGTCGCTTAGACGATCGCGGAAGGCAGGCGCTGTGCAAAGCGCGCTAAGTGATCGTGTACTTCAGGCTTCATCACTTAGTAAAGGTACACGATCGTGTTGTAATATCTAAATGATCGTTTGGATTTTTCTAGACGATTGTATAGTAAATGTTAAACGATCGTTTACCTCTGAGAGTGCTGGTAAGTGATAGAGCAAATAGTTTGTATTATTGTGTAGACGATCCCGTGGTGCTTAGTACATGATAGATGGTTGGAGAAGCGATGCTTTTCCGAGCGGTTCAAGACCCGGTTTGCCTGTTTGAACTGGAGACTCCTTGTCTTTGTAATAGTTAGCTTTCCCTTTTGTGTTTTAAGACAATTTTACCCGGTTCATCAACTTTTATTGCTTATACATGTGATGTATGGTTCTTATATGTCAAAATGTTTGTCATATAGTTAATATCCCACCTTAGGTTTTGTAATTATCATGCATCATGTATTATAATTGTTATAATCGAGCATGAAGAAATTACTTGAAAGCATGTGCATGCATCATGAAATATAAGAGTTATATTTTACATGCAGTGAGCATTATCATACATCATCCTTTTATTATATTTGTTATAGTCTAAGGGTTAATGGAAGCATGTTTTGCTTATTTCATTGCTATTTTGTATAAGTGTTATATAAAAGAAGTAGCAATGAATGGACAATGCATTGAGCATGACACTTAGGCCGTTTATAAGCGTTATGAATGGCTTGCATGTGTTAGCTTAGCATTGTGGTTGTTTCCATTTATAAGTGTTATAAAGAAAATTAGACCTAAAATCAATAATTCAGAATTGCATGCGGACTTAGGGTGAACTCAAGTTTTTTAAAAGGGTTTTAAAATTGGATTGAGATAGACCTAAGTTCAAGTGGTTCTAAAGAATTTAGTAACCTAGATTAATATTTTAAAATCAGTTTAATAGGATTAAATTGTTTGGAATAAAAGATTAAATTTGTTGTAAACCTATCTATAAGGGACCTTTTGTCTAAGGCGGGTTCTAGCTAGGCTGGGGTTCTTAAGTTGACGGAAACGTAACACCCCTGCCTGGGAACCTACCTGGAAAGGTGAATTAGATAGATTTTCAACAAGCATGCGACGTTTTGGTCAAAGACTCTGTTAAAGAGTTTAATGGATGATGATAAAAAGTTGTTCAACTATCCAAGGTAAAAGTTACTCTTGGGAAAATCTAAAAGTCACTTAGTTAAAATCCTTAGCCGTGTTTTTTCTAAGTAAACTAAACCCTAGGTTATAAAATACTCAGTGGGAGGAGGAGGCATATTAGATATGTCTATGATTCCACTCACATTTCTCCCTATATGTTCACACCGTGAGATTCATGCTTGGCCTCAAGATGCCCTAGGATGCATCCCTCTTAGGATGGTGTTTGCATGAGTCAATATCAAGGTGGATGGAGAGAGTATTTATAGTAAGTGGGTGAAGGGTGTGTGTCAACACATCCTATGGTCTCTGTCATTGGTTCACACTGTGAGATCATTCTGTACGCCCTCATGTCGCCCTTGTAGCGGCCCCCTTAGGAAGGGTTATGTGCAGTTGGTCAATATCAAGCTGAACTCCAGAAATGGATTGGGTCACTTTAGGTTTTTCCCCAATAGGATTTTTCCCTTCGAATTGGCCTTTTGGGATCGACCTCTAGGGCTTAAAATGGCGGGTCACACTTATGGGAGATTGTTAAGTAAGTTAATGATCTCTTGGCTAAATCAATGATGGCTAGTCGTTATAGGAGCAAGAGTTATTCTAGTATTAATGACTAGTTGAGATCTTCTCAATTCAGAAGAGGGATAACTGACCTCCCTTAGGCGGCTTTTGTCCTAAACCTTTGAAGCGTCATTGCAAAACTAGATGTCACACGGGGTTCATGTTAGTTTTGCTAAAACCTTATTGGATGTTGTTTTGTTTTACAATGGGTATTTGCTTAAAACCTAACGTAGGTCAATGTGTTTTTCTTTTCAGCAACTCGTTAGTATTTCCGTTTAAAGCTTTTAAAAAGACTAATTTATTACAGTGGAAAGAATCGTGTGAAACAAATTTCGTGGCAAACGACCTCCATCCCACTACTCTCCAAAAGAGGAGACAAGACAGTAAATATGATTTATTGGTCTTGGAGACATGTCTGGTAGAGAATGATGATTCTGCCTAGATCCTTGATTCAGATGCTACCAATCATGTCAGTTCCTCTTACCAAGGATTTAGTTCCTGGAAAATGTTGCCACAGGGAGAGATGACTCTTCGAGTCGGTAATGGGGAGGTTATTTCAGCTGTTGCTGTAGATAGGCTGAAGTTATTTGTTGACAAGAAACGTTATCTATTACTAGATGTTTTTGTAGTTCCTCATATTAAGAGGAACTTAATCTCGGTTTCTTGTCCCATTGAACAAGGCTATACCGTCTCCTTTTCTGAGAATAAAGTATTTATTTTCAAGACTAGAATGGAGATTGGTTAAGGTTTAATGGAAAATAACTTATATGTACTAAGGCCGTTAATCATAAAAGCCTTGTTTAATACTGAAATGTTCAGTACGGCCAAAAACTTGATGCGTTGTTTTATGATGTGGAATGATGGATGAAATGTGATGATGAAAATGCGTTGAGCACTCAAGTTTTCTCAGTGGAATTCAAGTGTAAACCCCACTGAGTTTCCTGGTAAGTCCAAGGTCGAACTCAGGGACTTGGGAAAATAATATGCGGTGGTAATTTTCAGGAAAACTTTGTGATAACCGGTAACTCAAATAGTTGTTGGTTTTGTTTGTTGCGGTAATGAAAATAAACAAATGTGGCAGAGTTCGAAAAGAGTTGATAAAACGGAAGATGCGATGAGTATTCAGTGAATGGGTTGAGAAGGGTTTCGGCTAACATTTCCTAAGATTCGTTCATGCTGTGCGATCATACAACACACATACAATAGTAAACCATCTCTTGACGCGAATGCTACGACTTCTAATACTAGAATGCATGCGATATATGCAATAACTCTATAGAACCTACACTTAAGCCTCTATTCTTATTTATGCGATGACAAAATGACACACACAAAAATAAGGTGACCACATAATATCATTCCTATCTCTAGAATGCATACGATGCAAGTTGGAAAATAGAGCTTATCTCTAAGTCCTTATCTCTTATTTATGCATTTCTAATCTTGCTTTCTCGAGTCTAGATTCTAACCTAGCTCTCTCAAGTCTTAGGTTCTTTCTTTAGACTCTCTCTCGAGTAGCTCTAAAGGGATGTTTGGCACAACATAACACAAGATAATCGCAAGGAATGAACTTCCTAGGTCATGTTAGCTTAGTTCTCCTCAACCCATTTGACAAGTTTAACTACTCATGCGTGCGAAGAGAGTGAACAGATGTAGAATAAGAACTTCCATTGTATAAATATAAAGTTGAAGTACAAAATAACAATGTAAGAAGAGAATAAAGAGCCTGGCAGCAATCTCTTGCTTCCTGGACTTTTACACTGTCTTTCTACTCTTGTTCAAAAGATAATCTCGTTCTCGCGAGAGTTGGCCCGCTCTCTGCTTTTATGCCTCTAGGTTCCCTCTCGAGTTGCCCTAAGTGATCTTCCGACGTCTCTACTTTTCCCTTGCTCTGCCTTAAAAATAAAAGAAAACTATAAACACGGCTAAAGCTCCTAAATCGGTGAACAGGTGAACTCGTTAACCCATTTTTTGAAGGATGCCTTTGGTATTTATAGAGCTCCGGGGTGAAGGGCGGTTTCTCTCTTATGATTGCACAGATGGGATGGCTTTAATTCCCTGACTGATGCACCGAATATTTGTCACCGAAAAGCTTAATGTACTTGTTATCGTTAGCGACTGTCAACTTAATTTGGATTCGACTATCATCAGCTTTCTGTCCCATTCTGATTAATTATGCCTTTCACCCAGATGCGCCCACCAAGTTGCACTGGCTCTATGTGGCAATCCTTCTTGAGTAGATGTTTGCGAACATAAATCACCACAAAGCCTTGCGGTAATGCTACGCTCGTCCGTTGATCTCTTGTGATCGCTCTTTTTCGCCTTCGTCAATGCATATTCTGCATAAAAATACAAAAATTAACTGCTCCTATGCGATGAACGCATGCGACTGCAATGTTATAAACTTAATGCTTTTTGGATGCAATATAACATATTTCATCAACACAAACCCTCATTGTTTAATAACTTAGCAATGTAATAACGTGTATTTCTGCCCGTTATCATACGACAACAATAGCTAAAAGACCAAAGGTTTCTCCAAAGGAAAACATCCATCTTTGGCATCTAAGGTTAGGTTACATCAACCTCAATAGGATTGAGAAGTTGGTGAAAAGTGGACTTCTAAAGAGTTTAGAAGAAAACTCCTTGCCGGTATGTGAATCATGCCTTGAAGGCAAGATGACCAAACGACCTTTTACTGGAAAAGGTTACAGAGCCAAGGAAGCCTTGGAGCTTGTACATTCAGACCTCTGTGGTCCGATGAATGTTAGAGCTCGAGGTGGGTATGAATATTTCATCTCTTTCATAGATGATTATTCAAGGTTTGGGTATCTCTTCCTAATGCAATGTAAGTCTGAAGCTCTTGACAAGTTTAAGGAGTATAAGGTTGAAGTTGAAAACTTGTTAGGGAAGAAGATAAAAACACTACAATCTGATCGTGGTGGAGAGTATATGGACCTCTAATTCCAGAACTATATGATAGAACATGGGATTGCGTCCCAACTCTCGACCCCAGGTACACCTCGGCAGAATGGTGTATTAGAAAGGAGAAACAGGAACTTGTTGAACACGGTTAAGTCTATGATGAGTTATGCTCATCTTTCAGACTCATTTTGAGGTTCAACGTTCCTTCGAAAAGTGTTTCTGAAACACCTTTTGAGTTATGGAAAGGCTGTAAAAGTAGTTTACACACTTCAAGATTTGAGGCTATCCAACACATGTGCTAGTGACTAACCCAAAGAAGTTAGAACCGCATTCGAAGGCTTTCCTCTTTGTGGGCTACTCTAAGGAAACGAGAGAAGGATACTTCTATGATCCAAGTGAGAACAAAGTGTTTGTTTCCACTAATGCTATCTTCTTGGAAGAAGATCACATGAGGGATCATAAGCCACAAAGTAAACTCATTTTACGTGAGATCTCAAGTGAGACTGAGACTGTTGAGGGTTCAACAAGAGTTGTTGAACAGGCCGACAGATCAACAAGAGTTGTTAAGGTCGAAACGTCTAGTTAACCAGCTCAAGAGTTGAGACTGCCTCGATGTAGTGGGAGGGTTATGAACCCACCGGATCGCTACATGGGTTTGACTGAAGCCCAAAACGTCATTATGAATGATGTGGTGTCGAGGATACGTTGTCTTTTTAGGAAAGAAATGGAGGATGTTGACAATTGGACAATGGGCGTCAAGACTATCTTTCGTATCTTCGCGAGAACGAGGTCTACATGCTTGTGTATGGAGCTAAGGAGCTGATCACCTTACAGGGATTTACAACATTGATGATCATTTTAACAAAGGCTTCACGGCTAACGTGTTTGAGGGTTACTTGGATAGTCTGGAGTCTGCGGGACATGCGACATCTTTATTTTAGGGAAAGGAGGAGATGATACTGGGGGAGCACTAGTTTATTGTATACTGTACAGTTTTATATTGTTGTACAGTTTTTATATTGTATTGTACATTAGTCTCCCGAGTCATTAGGACAAGTGAGAGATTGTTGGGATTGGTGTCTTAATTTTCCCGGAGTCTCGTTGTTTTTTAAAGATACACATTGTTTAATGAATAAAATAAGTGTTAATTAATTCTGGCATTTACTCATATCCAATAAACAAAGCTCCTTGGTTATCTTATGTGAACTTAAGCATGTATATGTGATATACAAGTGGATCATGTCTTAAGTGGTAATCTAAATTGGTCTGTAGTATAAGGATTAAGATGGGATACCTGATCCTGGTGATACTATGGATACGGCCCGCTTTGTAGAGGTTTGCAAGTGTTGTAAACTACTATAGATGGTTGATCCTGACCATTCATGTGGAGACGTGGAGCGTGGGTGTTCTATACAAAGAGTTTGTATAAGACTTAGACCACGAGATGACTAGACTCTGTATATAACATCGTTGATACTAGAGATTTGCGTCTCACCTAAACGACCATAGGTGACACGACCTCAATCCTAAGTGTTTTGTGAACTCCTACCTTTGAAGACGGTCCTTTGATTAGTATGGGTGAGAATGGCCAGATTGCCAACTCAACATGCCTACCTTTTTGGGGACTTATCTGATCTGGGAGCTGGGAACTCAATCCATAAGATGGAATTAACCCCTTTCCCGAAGCAGGGATAAGTAGAGAGATTGTTCCCTTAAGAGCTGATTCCAGGGCTTGAACATAGTGGCCACAACTTCTCTTTGGAAAAGAAGACTCAGTCATAGTAGGACTATGACTTATGTTCATTAGAGGGATCGGTGGTACTTAAGGATATAGATGTAACTAAAGGGGCATAACGATTATTAACCCAGGCGTACTTATAAGTGATCTGTGAAGGGTTGTCGCACTGCTGATTGGTTAAAATGGACACATAATATATCTGTAGTAAGGAGAGTTCAGTTGTCGGTCTTTAGTGGAGTGCCTCGCAGTTAACGGATGGTGGATCCCGTGACTAAAGAGTTTAGTCAGTTATTAACGTAACTGTTGGAGGCTTCGGTGTTACAGGTCCATGAGGTCCCAGTAGTAGCCTTGGATTCTATTTCAGGACCAGTTCTTGGTGTTGATTTGAAATGTTCAATAATTGACAAAAGGTATTATGATTATATATGAATCATCGGTATGATGTATAAGATACATATAGTGGAGGGATATTGATGTAATAATAAGGATTTACATTAAGTACAATGGAATAGAAAAAGAACTATGGTTTATATGTTTCATGAGTATGAAATTTAAAACTATAGGTTCATAAATATAGTATGATAAGTTGGTTTATCATTTATGTTTATAATAATATTAATTATTAGATAATTATAATTTTCTTTTAAATAACCAAGTAGTGGGTGGTTATTGGATCATGGTAACCGTGAGTTTAAAAGGAAAGTGGTTTCCCATTTTTAAAATTTTTTTTTTTTTACAAAAGATTGAAAAGGATTTTTAGTTTTCTCTTAGACGAAAAAAAAACTCACGAGTCGTCAAGTAAATATAGATTTACTAAACGACGGCTGGGCAAGCTAAACAATCGTGTAGTGTTTACTAAATGATCGCATAGCTTTGCTAGACAATTGCTGGCCCAAGGTAAACGATCGTCTAGAGTCTGTAGGCGACAGATCTAGCTAAACGATAGACTAAACGACCGCATAGCTTTTGCTAGATGATCGCATAGCTTTATCTAAACGATTGGGCATCAACCTATACGATAGGTCTCGGCCATCTCCCACTTGCCCAGTCGTGTACGCGATCGTTGTTTCTCTATTCGTCATGCCTCATACAAAGTCTGAACAGAAGCCCACCTTGTGATTCTCACACCGAGAATACCAAGGTGCCTTATTGGTGGTGATAGAATTCAACTCGGACACCGTCAAGGTATTTTGGAGGCCGTTCGTGTCACTGAGGATGAACGCGGTGGTGTTCGTTTTCGTGTTACGAAGGAGTATCGTGTCTGAGGAGGATCGGTTGAGGGACGAGCACGAAGTGTTCGTGCGTCTTGTTGGTGCGCTTGCTGCCCACTCGTCATGGCTAACTCTGGTTAGGGTGGATGTGAAGCAGATTGGTTGGGTGTTTGACAGCCATGGATACAAACTTGGGAGGACTAGTAACACGCTGAAATGCTCTGAGAAGAAGAGGTCTGAAAGCAAGGCGCTAGAGTATGGGCCGCAGTGGGCCCAACGCGATTTTTGCGGCGACAGGCCTCGAGCAGCTCAAAAGGCGCATCGTTCCACTTCCCTCATTTATGGAATTTCAGATAAAGCTGTCCTTTCGTCTGTCTGGTCATAATTTCTTAGGAATATGAAACGATTAGACTTCACCCAAATTACAAAAGGAATTTTCTTTAATATTTTATTCGAATGGACGCAAGATAAAGATTAACGCATTGTGCTCACCAACGCAAATGCATTTTTGTTGAGGATGGGAAACAACGCATATATCCTTGCAGCACACCCCTTAACCAAACGCATTTTTGGAGAATACCTCAACATAGTGCATGTAACTAAGGACGGGCAAAGGACATATACGAGCGCAACACACCCCTCAACTCAATATAGTTGAGTTAGGTGAACGCAAAGCATCTCTTATTAGTTTAAGATGCATCCATTATCGCTTTACATACTTGTTGTTAATCGTTTCATTATTTTTATTTTATTTTTATTATTTTTTCATCAATGCAAGTTGTTATGACTTGCGGCAATAAATTTTCTCTTTATTACTAAATCATTCACCATTTAAAGCTCAACACATTAATTACATAAAAACTCAAAGAATTAAAGACGAGACAGCATTAAATGCAGAGAAATAAATGAGGATATAAATTCATGAAGTCAAGAATGAATTAAATGCAGAATCAAAGACAAAATTTAGAATTCAAATAGACAGAAATTTAAGAAAGCATTAAACATAGTATTGAGACATGAACCAAAAATTGCATTGTCATGAGTGATCGTAATCCACATCTACGCAGGCGATCAGACTTGCCTGCCCAATGTCCTAAGGACATTGCTCCTTTCCTGTAGATCCCGGGGCTTCTTAATTGTTGGGCAACGTTCTCGGTGCTTGACTTCTCAGCTTAGAGGCCAGCTGGCCCACTTGGATCTCTAGACTTCTTATTGAAGACGCCTGTGCTTGCATCACTACGTCGTTTTTATCCATGTATTGCTTCAGCAGTGTCTCCTTGAGGTGTTTGATGATGATGACTGCTGGTTGTGCGGTTGGCTTGGTTGCCCTTAATTGTGGTGAAAAGGAGGATTCACTCTACTGCCCCCTTGATGGTTAACTGGCCCCCCTTGGTTGGGATTGCCTCCCCAACCGAATTTAGGATGACTCCTCCAGCCCGGATTATAGGTGTTGCTGAAGGGGTTGTTCTGGATGGTGCATACTTGCTGAAGAGTCAATGGGCACATGTCAGCTACGTGGGCCCCTCCACAATTAACGCAACTAATTGCAGCCACTTGAGTCGGTGCAGCAGGTTGCGCTGATTGTTGAGCAATGGCTCCTTGGTTATTTGGCATTGACTGAAGGATCGAGGTCACCGCGGCCATTTGAGCGGCCAACATGGTCATCGTCTCTACAGGGACAATGGCTGTTTCATTTTTCCTTCTCTTGGTGCCTCGGCCTTCATATCCATCATCGATTCAGTCATCCATATTCCGCGAGATGCGGTTGAGGATGACTTTAGCCTCTGTGTATGTTTTATCCATAAAACCTCTTGCCGCGGAGGCATCAACAATAGCCTGCGTTGCTCGATTCAGACCGTTATAAAAAGTTTCCATCAAAATGCAATCGGGGATCCCGATATGCGGACAGTTTTTCACCAGTCTCCTAAATCACACCCAGGTGGTGCTTAGGGTCTCATTCTGCATCTGCTCGAAGTTTAGCACATTCTTTCATCGCCTTGCGTTGACGGCAGGTGGGAAGAACTTCTTCATGAGCCGCTCCACCAGTTGGTCCCATGAAGTGATCCCATTTGACTCTAGTGAGTGAGCCCACCTCTTAGCCTCGTCCCTCAAGGTGTAAGGGAACATATATAGTCTTATATTCTCTGGGGTTACGCCAGGTAAGGAAAGTTGCCGCACATTTCGACAAAGCTGATCAAATGGGCATATGGGTCTTCACCTTGCAGACCCCCGAATTGCCCGACATTTTGAATCATTTGCAGCATGACCGGTTTAATCTCGAACCACGCATTCTCCTCCATAGTAGGCCTCGAGATTCCAGGCGAAAAATCATACAAATTAGGTGCCGCATAATTCCTCATCTGGATGTTGCGATCAGCAGCCAGGAAAACAGGATCCTGTGCTGGTTGAACAGCCTCTTGATTCTCAACCGGTACCGCATCATCATTGTTGTCAGCCATGCTTACGGCCTTCTTTCGCCTAATTGGTTCTGATGTTCCCTTGCACGAAAAGTACGCTGGATCTCAGGCTTAGCTTCTAATTCTGGTTCAACACCAAGACTCATAAACCGTCAGGCTGCTCTCCGAGTTGAACAGCCAGTACAATGAGATATGTCCTGCAAAATACCAAAACACACTCAAACAATAAATCATTAACCAATCCTTGGCAACGGCGCCATAAACTTGTAACTTAAAATTTATATCTTTAAGCATGTGGACAAATATGCGATACTACTTCTAGATATGCGTTACTTATGAATATTCTTGTAGTATGCCTTGCGTTGTCACAAGTTTCCTTACATTGGAACCAAGTGTAATTCCACCGCAAGTTTCTCGGTGTGATCTGAGGTCGAACATAGGGACTGTTTGAGGTTATTGTGGTATGTTTGTGGTATATGCGACCAGGTTTTTCAATCTTTAAAGAGTGTTTTGTACAAGTATATAAAATTGTGGTAAAGTAAAGGAAAGCAGTAAAATGCGATAATAAAATAAGTACAGTAAACCTAAGCTAGATGATACAAGATACAGGCTTCATGATACAAGGTGCTGGGGTCCAAACTGGCTATGAAGGTTATGCAAAGAACATGGAATGCGGCGGCAAGTCTTATGTACAAAAAGAAAGAGAAAGATACTAATATAAACAGCGCAAGTTTCTTAATTGCGTTGAAGTTACAAGTACGGTTCCGTTTTTCTCTTGGTGTACACCTTTCAGTGATTGACCGCGCTCCCACATGTCTGTGGTGAATCAGAGACGAACGTAATGAACACAAGGTTGCTTCCATGTCTGAAAGTACTACTCGCTTTAGTTAACGCATTCTTCTAACCTTCTCTCGATAGATCAGAATGACATCTTCACTTCTGCTCTCACAGGTGAAGATGCCGTCTAGCAGGCTTTAGTTACGCATTTATCTCTTTAACACAAGTTAAGTACTCGTTTAATTCATATTAACTACCAGGGGATTAAGAAGACATCATGGAGAAAGTGATTCACGGAGGAACGGAAGTAGACAGAAAATGGAATATGAAAGCAATCGAAACATTTAATATATCTATTAAGCGTTTGATACATGATGTGTGAATGAAGAGATAAAGAAAGTGAAATATAATGATGAAGAGATAGAACAGATACAAGCAAGCGCCAACGTCTTGGCACTGATTTGAGTGGAGATCTGCTTGCCGGATTGGATGGATCAGATGGATGGATGAGCTTCCCTCTCAGGCTTGCTCAACCGGTAGCAGGGTTCTCAGCACAGAGCTTCTCGACGGGTATTCGGCAGAATAAAACTGAGACTCATCTCTCGGCCTTGTCTCTTCTTCTTCCCGGATTTCTTCAGTTAAGCACCCAGCTCAACCTTTTCTCTCAAAACTTTAGCAGCAATTAGCCCCGTATCCAGTAGCATAAGTTTTCTCTGAAATCTATTGGGTATTTATAGGTGAGGATCTTTGACTCCGACCTTGTGGTCCCCACTTGTTGTTATGAAAATTTCGAAGATGAAGGGATATTATCCCTTCTGTTATGCAATCAGACCGTCAATTCTGCATAACCGTTAGTTGTACACGTGTCTTAATCCTCCGCTTTTGCGTTGCTCAGCTACATCTTTTGAATGAGTGTTCGCATGCGATGTTTGTTTTTATTACCGCATGCGCTTGAAAGTCAACTCTGGATCGACTATCGCATTGCGCCGTCATTGCGTTAATCGTCTCTTCATTGTTGATTGACGGGCGCAATGTGACAGAGATGCGTTGATTAATTTCTCTTGAGCCTTGAGCGCAAGCGGTGACTCGGTTTCCTGCAAAATAGAGTAAAATTCTCCTTTCCTTCCATCTTAAAGATGTTAGTGGGTGTAATTGCGATAATTCATAATTATTATATTTCGAAGCTAATTTTCATACAATTGATGCATATTTATTCTCTTTTGGTCGCAATATCTAGATAAGACAGTCTAAATAACTTGTATTTCTACAAGTTATCA